>NW_026606062.1:9812500-9892500 GCF_029834395.1 Sorex fumeus
GGAATCACTCCTGGTGGTGATTCCTCCGGGTGACCAAAAGGGATGCCTTGCACGCAGCCAAATAAATAAATAAATTTAAATGGAGCATTTATGCCCTCAAGCCAGAGCACCTCCCTAAGGAATTCTTTGCAGTCTTGAAACCACCCCATTTAGAGGGTCCGAGCCAAGTGTGAGATGTCCTCCATTCACTGGACTCTTTCTGCAACTCAGAGCTCCCAACAGCCATCAGAAGGAGGTGCAGTTCCAGGAGTGGCTCTTTCTGGCCAGAAGCCAGCCAGGAGGCCTGCCCCGTGATGGGAGTCAGATCACAAGCTCGCTGTGGTCTGCGCCCACACCCCAGGTCACGAGTGGTCCATGTCTCGTCCGGGCACAGAGTGGCTTTGTGCCACATGGAGGGTGTCTGGACCCCGCCAGTTGCCCGACGCCCAGGGGCTAGCTCAGCTTTTCAGCTGAAGCCTGGGAGGGAAACAAGAAAGAAAGACAAAAGGGAAAAGGAGATTCTTGTCTGCTTGGGTGGGACAAGACACTCCACGCTAGGACTGTGGCAGCTTCGAAACCAACAGGAGAGCAGGAAGAACACATGGTCCCCGCCAAAAGGACATTCAGAGAGGGACCCTGCCCCTTCCACGGACCCGCAGCTTGCCAGGACTCATAAGAAGAGTAACTCAGTTCTAGACTCTGCAGACCACCCTGGCATCAGAGACCCCAGGGAGGAGACAGGAGGTGACACTTGCCTGGCGAGGGTGTTTCGCACTGAGCCAAGTTCAGTCCCCAGCACACACAGTGTCCCCACTGACAGCCCTACCAGGAGAGACCCCTGAGCACAGAACCAGGAGTAATCCCTGAGCGCTGCTGACTGGGCCCCAAGCCAGAAATTCCAGGTAATTTCGAGGAGGGATTAAAGACCTTCAGGATCTGGGTCTGGAGCGATAGCCCAGCGGGTAGGGCGTTTGCCTTGCACGCGGCCCACCTGGGTTTGATTCCCAGCATCCCATATGGTCCCCTGAGCACTGTCAGGAGTGATTCCTGAGTCCAGAGCCAGGAGTAACCCCTGAGCATCGCCGGGTGTGACCCCCAAAGCCCAGTCTGGTACAGCTTTCAAGCTCAAATGCTAGTGTTTATTTCCAAGGTAGGGATCAACAGTTTAGATTCTTCAAAATTCTTCCACAGTACGTGTCAGAGCATATATTCAGTGACCCAGACCTCCGATTGTAAGAAGTGTTTTAAGCAAATATGAAAATGGAAATCTCATTCATATTTAAATAGCTCTCCACATCAATAGAGAAGCACTAAAGCATCACGGAAAATGGACAACATGATGATCAAGTGTAGTGGAAGGACACGGGAGGAATTAATAAATATTCGGACAAATGGCCGGCTTTGCTCTTAACCAAAGGAAAAACAAGTTCAGCGCCAGAAGTCGTAAACATAAACGATAAAAATGTAGGCGCCAAAGGGATAGCACAGCAGGGAGGGCGCTTGCCTTGCACACAGCAAACCCATAGGGTTAGAAACCAGCATCCCATAGGGTCCCCTGAGCACTGCCAGGAGTAATTCCTGAGCACAGAGCCAGGAGTAACCCCTGAGCATCACTGGATGCGACTCTTCTGCAAACCACAACACCCAAAAGGAGAGAGAGAACAAAAGGGAATGCCCTGCCACAGAGACAGGGTGGGATGGGGGGATGGGGGGTGGGAGGGATACTGGGATCTGTGGTGGTGGGAAATGGGCACTGGTGGAGGGATGGGTGTTTGATCATTGTATAATTGAAACCCAAACACAAAAATTTGTAAGTCTACAACTGTACCTCATGGTGTCTCACTAATAAAACTTAAAAAAAAAACCCACTAAGAATGTACAGTTGTATATAATGAACAATGAGAACATTATAGAAATCAAAAATGAAATGATCTATTATCCATGTCTCCTGGCAGTCAGGCGAAAATTCTCAAAAAATTCCATGAAGATTTGATCTTCTGATGGACGTGCCCTCATCTCTTGAACTTCTCTAATCCTAGACTATAACTTGGAAGATATTTTCAACCCACAAAAGATTTCTCCTCATGGACACGACCATAATATTTATCATGTGAGGGAGACAGTGAAGAAGCTCAGTAAATTGGGGGAAAATACAGATTATGGCTTTCTATAAAACTGGGCATCATATTTTACACGGTTCACGGTGCCTCGGGGGAAATCGCGCTCTTTAAAGATCTTTCGACCACAAGAAGATTACGCCACGGCGTGGTGGCGGCTGACATTTAAGATACAAACCTTTTTTTTTTTTTAATTTTAGTGGCTAGTTATGATTTTGAAACACGTGGAAAGAAAGCTGAGCATGGATTTTCATGTCTGGTGGAGTTTGGTGTGTAAACCGCAGCTTTCAAGAGCAGGACGGTGTTTGCTTGGATCGGGGCGGGGGGTGGTGTTTATTCTCTGTTTAAGAACCAGCACTTGGCAAACGGAGCCCCGAGTGCGCCTCCAGAGTGAGTCTCCTGTTTGGGCCCCTTCCACAAAAATGACAAACATGTCCCTGTCTGAAGTGCTCATCCTTGTCTCCCTTCTTCAGCCTGACATGTGGGGAAAGCCTCCCCTTTTGATTTTTGGAAGCAAAACAATTTAATGGTTCTTATCCCCTCCATCCTCCCTCAGAGTGGGTGTTCGTTGTGAAATGAGAGAGAGAGAGAGAGAGAGAGAGAGAGAGAGAGAGAGAGAGAGAGAGAGAGTGTGTGTGTGTGACTGGCAGAATATCCCCCCCCTCGGAGCAGCTGACAGGAACATACATTATTCATGATCTCGGCAGCAGGGAGTCTGACTGCACTGTGTGTGTGTGAGTATGTGTGTGTGTGTGTGTGTGTGTGTGTGTGTGTGTGTGTGTGCGCACGCGCGTGAGTGTGCATGTGTGTGTGTGCATATGTGTGTGTCTGTGTGTGTGTGCCCACCATGCAGTGGGCCCTGAGAGCTGGCCCTTTGTTCCATTGACTGATTTGGAAACGGCATTTACCAGGAGGTTGCAGGAAGCGCAGTGCCGTAGGCTTCACTTTAAGTCTGTGAAATGTGGTGCCAGGCTCCAGCCTCTGGGAAACGGCACTAATGACCTAATGACTGTGCCTCCGAGGCCGCTGGCAGCCCCTGGTGTCTCTGGCCGGACTCCACGGGCCGGGCACCCTTTCATTTTAGGGTTCGGGCTCCATGCCACAATTTGGCGCGCTGGGACGGGCACTGGGGCACGTGATGGAGTTCAGGGGGAGCTGCCCTGAGCCCGAGAGCCGACTCAGCCCCACGCATCCCCTGCCTGCTGCCCACGGACGTCTCTGCCCTGCACCCCTGACTGCCCTGCTCCTGCTCCTCACACCAGCTGGGAGAGGTGCTGCCCCCAGCGCGACCCCCCGGGTTTGTGGTTACTGGATTTGGGAACCAGAGAGACCTGCAGACAAATCGGAGAGGGCGGCTCGGCTTGGGACGGCATCCAGGCCCCGGCCACGAAGTCAGGGAGAGAGAGGCGCTCTCGGGCTCTGGGCGCCCAGCTGCGGGGGCCCAAAGGCTGAGAGTCACAGCAGGCGAGGGGCAAAGCCAGGGGTCTGCGGCTCCCAACCTCGGCTCTGCTGGGCTCCCCCTCCCTCCCTCGTCTCCACTTCCTCCTTCCTTCCTTCCTTCCTTTCTTCTTTCTCTCCCTCCCTCCTTCCCTTTCTTCCTTCTTCCTTCCTTCCTCCCTCCTACCTACCCTCCCTCCCAAGCTCCCTCCCTCCTTCCTTCTTCCTTCCTTCCTTCCTTCCCTCCCTCCCTCCTTTCCCTCCCTCCTTTGTTCCTTTGTTCTTTCCTTCTATCCTTCCCTTCCTCTTTCCTTCCTTCCTCCCTCCCTCCCTTCTTTCCTCCCTCCCTCCCTTCCTCCCTCCCTTCCTCCTTCCTTCTTTCCTCCCTCCCTCCCTCCCTCCCTCCCATCCTTCCCTCCCTCCCTCCTTCCTTCTCTACTTCCTTCTTCCCCTCTCTTCATCCCTTCTTCTCTCCCTGTCCCTCCCTCCCTCCCTCCCTCCCTCCCTCAATGGAACTGTAAGGATATAACAAATATTCCTGTGTGTGCTAGGTACCAACCCACTGTGGCACCGTCACGAGTGGCGGGAAATACATCCTGAGTGGGTGAGAAGATTCCTCAGGGGCCCGAGGCAGGCGGCTGGGGGGAGTGCTGGACCCCACTGCCTGGGGCCCCAGCTGACTGTTCTCGTGGAAAGGTCACGGCGAGGGATGGCAAAGTATCAGACTTGGGATGGAGCCAGCAGGGCAGAGGGGACAGGGCAGGGCAGGCACCATGTTCGATCCCCCATCTCGTGCCCTGGGCATCACGGGCTGGGACCTGGGGGCCCCCAGCCCGCATCCTCAGACCCTCCAGCCCAAACGCTGCCCGGCTGGCTAGGATCACTGGTAAGAGCCGTAAGCCCCACTTGGTAGAGCCCCCAAACCAAAACCAAACGGAAGAGGCTGCATGTGCTATTCAGATCACCATGCTGTGGTTCTAAAGGGGGCTGATGCCATTGGACCAGACTCCGGCCTCCTCCATCAGACTAATTACCTCTCTTGGTTATTCGCCTGGTTGCCAGACAATGAGAACAAAACGATGGACCACCCCCGCACCACCCCGAGTGGGGAGTGGAGGTGAAGGGCATCAGTTGTGCGGTGGTCAGTTGGTCTCTTTGCATTCATAGTGTCCAGATGTGGGTATACAACATCATCCATAGACACAGACCATGCTTCGGTTCCTTGGGGGACACTCCTCGGCCTTTGCACCCAAACCTTCTCACCTGGACCCAGTTTCCAACTCGGATACCAGTCACGGAGAGCCTGTTGGCATGGACATAGCTAGTGTCATGTGTCCAGCTTCAGCCCAGCTGTCTGGACCGTGGCTCCTTGTCCAGAGACCTTGGGAACCCTCAGGGTAACCCTGTCCCCATTCAGTCACAGACCACGGACAGCACCAGCCCTCAGGGCCACCCTAGGATCCGTCCAGCGCAGTCTGAGTCTGACGGAAGTGCTGGCTTTGGGCTGGGAACCACACGGACAGGCAGGAAAGTGGGTTTTCACGGACTGTGGGAGAGAGGTCGCTGACGGTGGTTCTGGTGCTGAGATTCCTACACACTCGTGGTGCAGTTCTCGGAAGTTTCCAGGCAGAAGGGATGAGAAAGCTCCCGTTAGCGCCATGGCCCAGCTGTGCAGAGGAGGCACTTTGAAATGCCCCTCCAAAGGGCTTTTCTAACAAATTCAATTAACTCTACCAGGACGTTATGACCCCAGCAGGGATCAAAGCTGGTTGTTTGAAAACGCACTGAGAGAGCTTTTTTGTTCTTGTTGGTGCACATAATCCTGTGAAAGGCTTAGACCAACACACAGCATCTTTGTTTCACGTCCCCACGTGGCCTCTGCTTTGTGTTGGCCAGGCCCAGGCCCAGCACACACGGCGGTCAAGCCAGGTGCCCACGCGTCAGTCCCTGGAATCCCTCGTTCAGGTGCCTTTGCTCAGTGCACACACTGCACAACCACACGTGGCTGCCCAGACTTGAGGACCCCGGCCGAGTCTGCTCGGGAGGGCCCGGGAGGCTGAAGCCCCTCCAGTGAGCCCTGCTCTGTCACCAGGGGGCGGGAATGCAGCCTCGGGAGCAGTTTCTGGCAGAGTGACAGTCTCGTGCTGTAACTCCTTCCCTGCTGCCTTTTAAATGGAGATAGTTGGAGAGTGTCACGCTAAGTGAAATGAGGCAGAAAGAGAGGGGCAGACATCGATGGACTGCACTCACTTGTGGAATATAAAATAACAGGAGAGTAACACCTAAGGATAGTAGAGATGGGGCCAGGAAGGTTGCCCCGTGGTTGGCAGCTGCCTCATGAGCGGGAGGAGAAGACAACTGGGAGGGAGAAGGGATCACTGAGTCAGTGATGGCTTGAGGAACGGGTCGGGATGGGAGCTGTGTGCTGAAAGCAGACAAAGGACCAAACGTGATGGCCTCTCAGTATCTGTATTGCAAACCATAATGCCCCAAAGTAGAGAGAGAGTCTGGGGGAGATTGTCTGCCATCGAGGCAGGAGAAGAGTTGGAAAGGGGGGGCAGATACTGGGGGCATTGGTGGTGGGGAATGTGCACTGGTGCAGGGATGGGTGTTTGATCATTGTATGATGAAACTCAAACATAAAAGCTTTGTAACTGCATCTCACAGTGATTCGATTAAAAAAATTTAGGGACACAAAGGAATCTCTGAACTGAGCAGCTCACTACAGAGATGCTTCCGGACTTTAAGCCAGGCTGACTTCACCAGGGTGCCTCAGATGGGGGTAGGCATCGTCCCTCCACCTGCCCCCTAAAAACCCCGGTGGCCGCCAACTTCCAGAACCCAATGAGAAGGGCAGGTACGTGGGTTCAGAGACAGCAAACTTCAGGCCTCAAGGGATAGGGGATGGGCCGGTCCTTCTAGCACATCTTATGCTATTCATAACAAGCAATAAAAAAGAGAGTATGGGGGGGGTTGTCTGCCATAGAGGCAGGGCGAGAGAAGAAACAGGGGACGGACACTGGGGACATTGGTCGTGGGAGATGTGCACTGGAGGAGGGTTGGGTGATTGATCATTGTAGGACTGAAACTCAAACAGGAAAGCTTTGTGACTGCATCTCACAGTGATTCAAAACATAATAATAATAAAATAATGTAGCACTGTAGCACTGTCCTCCCGTTGTTCATCAATCTGCTCGAGCGGGCACCAGTAACATCTCACAACAAATTGTGAGACTTGTCTCACAATAATAAGATTGTCTCACAATCATAAAATACAAATAAAGTAATGAAATAAAGTGAACGGGTACAGAGATTTTGTGAGCAATAAGAAAAACTCCTACCCACAGTCTTTTCCTATGAATGCTTAATCTTTAAAGACAGAGACAAACCTAAAAGAATAAAAAAGTGTAACTCATGTTCCAGACAAAGAAAATATAAAATTTAAATAGCACAGTGGTAGGGCATTTTCCTTACGCGCAGCCGGCCCAGCCGAGCCGGGTTCGATTCCTCCGCCCCTCTCGGAGAGCCCGGCAAGCTACCGAGAGTATCTCGCCTGCATGGCAAAGCCTGGCAAGCTCCCCGTGACGTACTCGATATGCCAAACACAGTAACAAGAAGTCTCACGATGGAGACGTTACTGGGCCCATTCGAGCAAGTCGATGAACAATGGGAGGACAGTGATATATCAGTGAACATTCTAAAATTACAAAAAAAAAGTAATGTGGAGGTCATGCCCAATTCAATCAGCTTAATCAATGGCTGAATAAATAGCAGGCCTCCTCACTAAAATAAATAATTAAATAAATAAAATGGATATTGTGCAGGGATGGGGTTGGCGGGCAGCATCTGAGCCCTTCTGTGCCCCCGCCACCACCCTCCCTCCCCCAGTCCCATCCTTCAGAAGCATGGCTCCAGGTCAAACAGGCTGGGCTGGGGAGGTCACCGGCTCCGTTTCCAGTGTCTCTCTCCTTGACAGGGACGCAGATACCTTGTGTCTAATCTTCCTCAGATGTGGGGGACGGATGCAACTCAGGGTCACACCCAGACCGCTTCCCACAAGAGGTAAGAAAAATGCTGCCCCCTCTCGCTCAAGGTCCCCATCCCAGCCTCTGGGCTGCAAAGAGCTCACTCGATCCAATTGCCTCTCGAGGGACTGGAGCAATAGCACAGCGGGGAGGGCGTTTGCCTTGCACGCAGCTGACCTGGGTTGGATTTCCAGCATCCCATAGGGTCCCCTGAGCACCGCCAGGAGTAATCCCTGAGTGCAGAGCGAGGAGTAACCCCTAAGCATCGCCGGGTATGAACCCAAAGAGCAGACAACAACAATAACGATCACGACCACCCTGTTGTTCGTCGATTGCCTCGAGCAGGCCCCAGTAACGCCTCCTTCGTCCTAGCCCTGAGATTTTTAAAAAAGTGCCAAAATCAAGGCTCTTTCAGGGTTAGGAGAATGAGACCCATCACTGTTACTGGTATTTGGCATATTGGGTACGCCACGGGGAGTTTGCCAGACTCTGCCTTGTGGGCAGGTTACATTCGGTAACTTGCCAGGTTGTCCAAAGTAAGAATGAGATAATAAGATGCTTCCGGGAGCTGGGTTTTATAGTCTCTGGGTCTTGGCCGTTGATGGGATTACACGGCGCCAGGGGGCCAGTTGGTGGGTGTGACCCCCGACTACTGGAATTTGGAGGATCTGGGTGGAGGATGCTCAGCCCCGATCCGAGCAGGCTTGGAGATCTCAGCCCCGGGACCTGCATGCCTTTGCTCCTCTGCCGGTACCTTCATGCGTGTGGAGAGTGGTCTCAGCATGGTGATGGCACCATGGCAACAACAACAACAACAACAATAACCACACCCCAATTGCCTCCCAAAAAGTTGCAGTTAACATTGGAGTTCCCAATGTTCAGCATCTGCATCCCCCAACCTGGAGGCTCACATCACAGTTTCTGCAGTAGATGCCTCAGACCTTCCCTGGAAGGGCGTTTCCGCTAACGTTGGCGAGCAGCTTCTGATTCCCGTGAAGTCGGATTTGTTTCCAAACAGGAAGCAGCGCCCACGAGGACGCGAAGACGCGTGATGCCAAAGGACGGCCCCTGTTGCCAGCGGGCAGCACACAGAATCTGGAGAGAAGTTTGTCCCTTGCACCCCACTTCCTGCTCGATGCCAGCCCAGCTTCCTGTCTGGGGGCAGACGCACACAGGGTGGGTGTGGGAAGGCTGGGTTCGGACCCTCGGGTCTCCCAATGAGTCCCGTCCCCAGGGCCCATCCTGCATTCCACTTAAACCGCACCGAACGGCGCTCAAGAAGTGAAGCCTATAGAATTGCTAGAATTTCGGATCTCCGTTTCCAGGGAGACTCGAGAGGGGCCATGAGAAAGGCCAAGTATCGATACATCAGAGTGGATGAGCACTGTAGCACTGTCCTCCTGCTGTTCATCGATTTGCTCGAGCAGACCCAGTAACATCTCCGTCGTGAGACTTCTTGTTACTGTGTTTGGCATATCGGCTACATCATGGGAAACTTGCCAGGCTTTGCCCTGCAGGCGAGATACTCTCGGTAGCTTGCCAGGCTCTCCGAGAGGGGTGAAGGAATCAAACCCGGCTCGGCTGGCCCGGCCACGTGCAAGGCAAGTGCCCTACCGCTCTGCTATTGCTCCAGCCCAGCATGTAGCCACTGTCACTGTCACTGTCACTGTCACTGTCACTGTCCTCCCATTGTTCATCAATTTGCTCAAGCGGGCCCAGTAACGTCTCCTTTGTGACAATTGTTCCTGTGTTTGGCATATGGAATACGTCACAGGTAGCTTGCCAGGCTTTGCCGTGCGGGCGAGATACTCTCGGTAGCTTGCCAGGCTCTCCGAGAGGGGCGGAGGAATCGAACCCGGCTCGGCCGGCCCGGCCACGTGCAAGGCAAATGCCCCACCGCTGTGCTATTGCTCCAGCCCAGCAGGTAGTAAATATTTCCAAAAAGTTGGGTATTATTTTTAACCATTTAACACATGATTTGGTGGTGGTGGGGGCACACCCAGTGACGCTCCTGACTCTGCACTCAGGAATTAGTCCTGGTGGGGCTCGGGGGACCATATGGGATGCCAGGGATAGACCCAGGTTGGCCCCATGCAAAGCTCGCACCCTTCCTGCTGTACTATCACTCCGTGTCCCCCACAATTTAACACATGCGGATAAGCAGGGGTCACATCCTCAGCGGTGGGACCCCCAGCTGTGCACGAGCTGGTAAGGACCACGGAAGAGACATCCTTCCAGCCAGGACCACGCAGAGTGGCAGAGAGACGCCACGGGGGAGAGGCCACGTGGCTCCAGAGCCCGCCGATGTGGCAGAGAGGACGGCAGGGGGAGGATGGGGAGGGAGGGATTGAGGGCAGGGGCTTCCCGTGGCAGTGACAGAACATTCTGGAGCCAGGTGGCACAAGGTCAGTGTGGGGCACCCACTCACCTGTCCCCTGGGCTTGCACTGATGGGTTGCCATGGAAACAGAAAGTCTAAGGAGGACAGAGGAGAGGGCAAGGGCCCCCAGCGAGGCGTCTGTCCTTCTGAGCGAGGGGTCTGTCCTTCCCTCTGCAGCTTGGCCAAGCCCGAGGCAAACTCCTCCCCCACCCCTGCCTTCCTCCAGGCGCTTCCTCGGGTGTTCCCCGTGAGGGTCCCTGCAGGACGCGGCCCAACTCTCAGAGCTCGGGAAGACCCTGAGCCTCCTCCACCCCCAGTTCCCTCTCGTCACCTTCGGGCTTTGCGGGGACTATCAGAGCCTCAGTGATGACCAGTGACGTGGCTTACCGTGGCCCCGAGCAAGGCTTCCCAAGGCCTGGGCAGTGATGAACGTTGGATCACCCAAGGACCAAGCGTTTGCTCAGAGCCCCGGGAGAAGGCCCGTGTCTCGGTGTGCCTCCACCCCTGCACTCCCCACCCCTGCACGCCTCTGTGTGCCTCCAACCCCCCCCCCACCTCTGCATGTCTCTGTGTGCCTGCAGCCCTCCACCCCCCACCCCTGCACACCTCTGTGTGCCTCCTGCCCTCCAACCCCCACCCCTGCATGCCTCCGTGTGCCTGCAGCTCCCCATTCCCACCCCTCTGTGTGCCTCCAGACCCCCAAACCCCACGCCTGCATGCCTCTGTGTGCCTCCAGCACCCCTACCCCACCCCTGCATACCTCTGTGTGCCTCCAGCCCCCAACCCTCACCCCTGCATGCCTCAGTGTGCCTCCAGCACCCCCCCCACATGCCTGTGTGCCTCCAGACCCTCCTACCCCAACCCTGCATGCCTACGTGCCTCCAGTCCCCCCGCCCTGCCCCTGCACGCCTCAGTGTGCCCTCAGTCACCCCCCTTCTGCACACCTCGGTGTGCCTCCAGCCCCCCACCTCCTACCCCTGCATGCCTCTGTGTGCCCCCAGCCCCTCACCCCTGCATGCTTCTGTGTGCCTCCAGCCCCGCTACCCCTGCACACCTTGATGTGCCTCCATCCCCCCCACCCCACCCCTGCACATTGTGACCGAAAACAAGAAAGGCTCCATAGAGGCTGGGAGCCCTCAGCCTCACCCTGGGGTGTCAGGGCTGCCGAGGCTTCCTCTGACAGGTTGCCCAAGGAGCCAGAGGCGTTGGCTCCTGGTTCAAGCTGCCAAAGAAATCAAGTGAGAACTAGGATGGGGGTGGGTGTGCTGGCTGTCTCTGCCCACCGCTGGCCATTGGGGGTTCCCCCGAGCTCCCCCAGGGGTGATCCCTGAGCACAGAGCTAGGAGGACACCCTGAGCACTGGCCCCAAGTCAAACATTTGAGATTATAATCCAAAGTAGAAATGGAATATCCATGTATCCTGGATACAGAGTAGAAGTGTGTACAATGTATTCGTAATAGCCGGGAATACTGATGAGAAGGAGGAATGAATGAAATAAACGGGGGAGGAGGTTTTTGGCCCAGAAAAGCGAAGATGAGCAGCTCAACCTCCTCCCTCCAGGGCCTCTGGCTGGCCAGCGGCATCCGGCCGCATCTGTAGCGAGAGGCAGGAGAAGGCGGCGTCCAGGGCTCTGGGGCCCCGCAGTGACGGCAGGGGGTGGGGGGTGGGGGTGGGGGGCTGGGGCTGGCAGCTCTGGGCTGCTGGGAGCAAATCGTGATTGTTCTTATCAGATCGATTCCGTGGATGGTTCCAGCCATTTCCCTGGGCTCACGGTCTCCTCACCATAGTTAGTGGGAGCTGCTTCCCGTTGCATTGAACTAAAAACTGGGATATCTCCAGCGAGAAGACCAGAGAAGCAGGAAGCACGAAATGGCTACTTCAAAGCAGAGATGGGCCCAGAAGTGAACACCAACGATGCCGGCAAATAAAACCCATGATGGGGCTGGAGCGATAGCACAGCGGGGAGGGCGTTTGCCTTGCACGCAGCCAACCCAGGTTCGATTCCCAGCATCCCATATGGCCCCCTGAGCACCGCCAGGAGTAATTCCTGAGTGCAGAGCCAGGAGTATCCCCTGTGCATCGCTGGGTGTGACCCAAAAAGCAAAACAAAAACAAAAACAAAAAACCCATGATGGAGATGAACATAGCGTTGGGTGCTTTGGGAAGACACAAACCAGCAATCCGAGGGGGCGTGTTTGGGGAAACAGAAGCGTTCATCCCCTGGGCCCCCAAATTCTCCAGAGCCTGCAGAGAAAGAAGCGTTTGCGTGTGAGGTCGAGCCTGGTCAGCATGCCAGAACCGTGTGTGGTAGCAAAGAAAACCAGCTCAACCTCCAAGCCCGGGAAGAGGCCTGGATCATAGCCAGGACTCGGACATTTTTCTACACGAAGACCCCAACGCTGCCAGTCCCCTGGAGTGAGTCAGACTCAAAGAGAAAAGCAAGGCCGAGGGTATGACAGATGATGGTGGCAGCAGTAGCAGCTTCTCTCATTCACCAATTTTTTTTGCAACAATTTTGCAATACTCCCATTCTCCCCTTTCACAGGTAAGGGAACTGAGGCACAATTAAGGTGCGCAAGAATTCTCAAAGCGGGAAGTGGCACTGCCGTCCCCTCCTCTGCTCATGAGTGTGGGGCCACAAAAGTAATGAATGGATGTCACTGTCACTGTCCTCCTGTTGTTCATCATTTTGCTCGAGCGGGCCCAGTAACGTCTCCATTGTGACAATTGTTACTGTGTTTGGCATATGGAATACGTCACGGGGAGCTTGCCAGGCTCTGCCGTGCGGGCGAGATACTCTCTGTAGCTTGCTGAGCTGTCGGAGAGGGGTGGAGGAATCGAACTCTGGTTGGCCATGTTGGCCGCTTGCAAGGCAAACGCCCTACTCACTGTGCTATTGCTGGATGAGTCAGGCCATAAATATTGTAAGCGTTAAGAGGCGCTCTGGATTGTGCTTTTAAGCGGTCGCTGTATTTCACGCTGGAGGGCAGCGTCCCCCACCCACCCACCTCCCACCCCAGCCACCCAGCGCTGGCTTTTAGAAGGTGAAAAATAGAATTCTAGATTTAATTTGAAATGTTCAGGCTCCCGGAAGGTTGCTGAATTTCCCCTCTGCTGAATGAATTTCTTTCCTTATGCATTGGCCGTTTTTCTATTTGACTAATTATTTTGTTTCTCGTTTTATAGAAGAGTTCGTAGCTGTCTGCCCTTGAAAAATGTTTGCTTAGCTTATGCGATGCCAGGTTGCTGGCTACGCTGACTCCGGAGGGGCTCCCCCGGAAGGCCTGTCCTGCTGGGACTTGGTCAACTGGGCTGGACAGGCCTGGTGATGGGAGGGTACTGGGGTACATGGGTGCCCCACCTAGTGTCCTCGGGGCCTACCCAGTTCCAGGATAGAGCTCAGGGCCTTGTGTGCAGGCCTGTGCTCGGGCTCTGCAGCTCTGCCCTGCCTCTCCCTGCCCCTCCCACCCCTCCGCGCTCCTCTACCCTCCCCTGCTGGGCTCAGGGCTTACTCCCGACTCTGCACTTAGGGATCACTCCTGGCAGTGCTCAGGGACTATGTGGGGTGCTGAGGATTGAACCCTTGTCACGGTGTGCAAGGCAAGTGCCTTACAGATGCACTCTCTCCTTCTCTCTCTGTCTCTCTCTCTCCCTGTCTCTCTCTCCCTCTCTCTCCGTCTCTCTCCCTCTCTGTCTCTCTCTCCTTCTCTCTCCCTCTCTCTTCCTCTCTCTCCCCCTCTCTCCTTCTCTCTCACTCTCCCTCTCTCTCCTCCCTTTCCCTCTTTCTCCCCCTTCTCTCCCTTTCTCTCTTCCTCTCTCTCTCCCTTTCTCTCCCTCTCTCTCTCCCCCTCTCTCCTCTCTCTCCCCCTCTCTCGTCTCTCTTTCTCTCTCCCTCTCTCTCCCTATCTCTCCCCATCTTCCTCTCTCTCTCCCTCCCTCTCTCTCTGACATAACCTTTGCTTAATAACTGGTCACCCCCTGGTGGGCTCTGCCTTTGTCCTTGCTTTCTAGTCCCCAGCGGGCACCCAGGATCCGAGTCACAGGCTCTGTCCCTCCGCCTTCGCCATGCCCATGTGCCCAGCCCTTCCCCCGTGCCCATGTGCCCACCATCTCTATGCCCCGGGGAGCTGGTCTGTCAAACCTGTACACAGGGACAACTCCCGCTCTACACGTTTGTAGGAAGCAGCGCCTAGCAAAGTGCTTTTGTCACCCCGAGGGACAGAGGCCCCGGGCTCGTCCATCTACCCTGACCCAGCACGCAGGAGCCCCAGCTAGCTCATGGCAGTGCCCGCTGGCATCCTGGGAGCTGCATTCGCACCCAGAGCAATGCGTGCCGCCACTTCCTAATCGAGCTTCCCTGGGTGACAGTGAGGGCAAGCATGGACAGTCCCCACCAAGGGCCCTCGACCTCACACTTTACACACAGGGACATGCCCTGGTCAGTGCCATGAACTGTGGCCAGCCTCGCCTCAGCACCCTTTCCCAGGCAGCATCTAATGCCCTGAAACTCGGGGGACCCTCTTGTAGGCAGGTGGGAGGGAACACTGAGCCCTGGTCACAACCAGAGAAGCAGGTGGGGATCAAATGGAACTTTCTGGAAAGTTCTAGTTCATGGAAGGCGGCCACTGATGGGGGCTGAGACACTGCAGGAAGACAGCAAGACTTGGCTGTCCCTGGACTGGGGACTGTCTACAAAATGTTTCATGCAGAAACAGGGGTTGTCATGTACTGGGGGCGGGAGGTTGGGGGGGGTGATGGATGAGCCTCTGGGGTCCACACGCTTCCGGTCCCAGGACCCCTGTTCCCACCACAGTTCTACTCGTGAGCACCAGGAACGGGAGGAGCGCAGGAAACCAGGCGAGGAAGGTGGGGGCCAGGGAGGGGGGTGATGGTGCCAGGAACTCGCACCCAAGAAAAAGCCCAGCTGGTGACGGCAGGAAACCAGAGAGCAGCTGCCGGCGGGCAGGAGGAAGTGAGGGAGATGAGGAGGCGAGGGCAGCAGATAACAGGCGGGCACGGGCGCGTCTGACACGGATCACCCCCAAATCGCCCCTGCTAGGACGGCAGCCGCCAGACTCAGAAGTGGCCTGGGTTTGGGGGCGGGGCGGGGAGGTCACAGCGTCCCGGAGACGGGGGCGGGCTGAGCTCTGCGGTTTCACCAACAAGCGCAAGAAAGAGCCACCAGGAGCACCTTCAGGGGAGCCAACGCCGGAGCCCGGAGGCTAAATGCCGAGCGGTGTAGGAACTGCAGATGCAGCCCATCTCTCAGTTTGGAATGCCCGGATGGGGTGTCCACCCGCCCGTCACTGCAACTGGCGCCTTCCACTGGGAGGGTCATCCCCTGATTCCTGTCCATGGACGCGCCCCAGAGCACCTGAGCAAGGTCAGACTTCGCAGGGCGACACGCTGGCTCAGAACCCAGATTCCGCTCAGGAGGGGCTGGCGAGGTCAGGACACTGCTCCTCGGGGGTTCTATCCCCATATTTCTGACTCGGTTTCCCCAGAATCCCACTGCTTCTGTTCCACGGGTCCCCTCTGAAGGCCCCTCTTCTGCCATCAGACTGTCCCATTAAAAAAAAAAAAATTAAGGGCTGAAGTGATAGCACAGCGGGGAGGGCGTTTGCCTTGCACGTGGCCGACCCAGGTTCGATTCCCAGCATCCCACATGGTCCCCTGAGCACCGCCAGGAGTGATTCCTGAGTGCATGAGCCGGGAGGAACCCCTGAGCATTGCTGGGCGTGACCCCCCCCAAAAAATAAAATTAAAATGCAAAGACCGAAGGGATGGTCTCCGGGGGGAGAAGCCCTTGCACGAAGCTCCTGCAGCTAAGACCCTGTTTCCAACCCTGGTACCCCCAGGAGGGATCAATCCCTGAGTGCAGAACCAGGAGGAAGCCCAGAGCACCCCTGGGTGTGGCCCCCAAACCAAACCAAACCAAACCAAAGAGACCAAACCAGACCCCCAAAGCGAGTCAGCAGCACGGAATTCCTTCGCCACGCTGAACAACTCCAGGGTTGCCTGGTTCCAAAGCACCATCTCCCATCCAAGACCCCATTCCTGGTTGACAGCAAGGCCCCTGCCCACCCTCCAACACCGTCTCTCTGATTTGTCTGTTCTGGAGATTTCTCAGAGATGGACACACGGGCCATCGGGAGCCCTCGTGTCTGGGCTGTTCCGTTTTGGGGCACATCGGGGAACCCTGAGAACGTGACTCTCTGTGAGGGGGGACAGTGTGGTGATTCTGCAGGCGGACTCCTTGTTTTTGCTTTTCAGGGACTTTCCAGGGCTTGTGGCCCATGCAGAGGCCCGAAGTCCAACACCCTTTAGCGTCTCACCTGTGGCCTGGCCCTGTCCCTGCAACCCACGGCAGCCTGGCTCTCCATGCTCTGGTATCACTGTAGCACTGTCCTCCCATTGTTCATTAATTTGCTCCAGCAGGCACCAGTAACATCTCCATTTGTCCCAGCCCTGAGATTTTTAAAAAATTTTTTTTGGCTTTTTTTGGGGGGGTCACACCTGGCGATGCACAGAGGTTCCTCCTGGCTCTGCACTCAGGAGTTACCCCTGGCAGTGCTCAGGGGACCAGATGGGATGCTGGGAATCGAACCCGGGTCGGCCGCGTGCAAAGCAAACGCCCTACCCGCTGTGCTATTGTTCCAGCCCCAGCCCTGAGATTTTAGCATCCTCTCCTTACTCATCCTTCCCAACGCTGCTGTATTGGAGACTCTTCCAGGGTCAGGGGAATGAGACCCATTATTGTTACTATTTTTGGCATATCGATTATGCCTCGGGGAGCTTGCTAGGCTCTGCCGTGCGGTGGGATACTCTTGGTAGCTTGCCGGGCTCTCCGAGAGGGATGGAGAATGTATATAAGAGAATACAAGCAAGTATGTTAAAACCAAACACATGTTTGCTGGAGCGATAGCACAGCAGTAGGGCGTTCGCCTTACAAGCGGCCAACATGGCCAACCCGAGTTCGATTCCTCCGCCCCTCTCGGAGAGCCCGGCAAGCTACCGAGAGTATTCGATATGCCAGACACAGTAACAACAAAGTCTCCAATGGAGACGTTACTGGGCCCACTCGAGCAAATCGACGATCAACGGGAGGGTCTTTACCTTCCCTTTACCTTACCTATTGACTCAAGGGGCTGGAGCGATAGCACAGCGGTAGGGCGTTTGCCTTGCACGCAGCCAACATGGCCAACCCGAGTTCGATTCCTCTGCCCCTCTCGGAGAGCCCGGCAAGCTACCGAGAGTATTCGATATGCCAAACACAGTAACAAGAAGTCTCACAATGGAGACGTTACTGGGCCCGCTCGAGCAAATGACGATCAACGGGAGGGCCTTTACCTTTACCTTACCTTTACCAGTGGGCTAGACTATAAGAGCTTCTGGGAGCTTTGTTTTTATAGTCTCTGGATCTTGGCCATTGATGGGATTACATGGCGCCGGGGACAGTTGGTGGGTGTGATTGCCAAGCTACTGGAAAATGGGGGATCTGGGTGGAGGAGGCCCAGTCCCGATCCGAGCAGGCCTGGAGATCTCAGCCCCGGGTTCCGCATACCTGGGTTCTGGTAAAGGAGGTGAACACTGCCAGGGAAGGGCGGGGGGAGTTGCCTCCACTTTTCCAAAATCACAGTCGGAGACGGGGGTCTGACTGATCGTCTTCCGCTCCGGGAGGGATGGAAGGGTGAATTTCACGGATCTCACATAGATTTCAGCATCAGAAAAATGTTTCTCGGCAAAACCATCTTGGCTTTTCCTTATCACATAATGAGAAATGCAAAATTTGTCATTTAAAAAAACTGTTTCCGTGGCCGTCAAGCAGCTAAATTTAGTTTTCAATTTGATGAACTGATTGCATGTTTCTGGATTATTTATTTCTCCTCTCCTAAAAGATGTTTACTGTTCCAAAAATTAAAATTTCATTGTCCCATAAAAGAAAGTTGGAAGACAAGCATATATACGGTGTGATAGCAAGCGCTTGTGTTGGTAATATCTGCATGTGCCAATGATTTAAAACTTGTTTCAAATAAAGTGACATGAAGCTATCACGGACACACTCCCTGCAGGAACACACAAGGCTATGTTCTCTATTAATTTCATCACGAACCCAGCCACGGACTGCAGAAAAGCAGATTAAATGTACAACAGGTCAATTAAAAGTGTCGATTATTTATGAGAAGGGTCTTTGTAGCTCTATAAGAATGAGAGGAGAAATAATCAGGCCTCCTTCCCCGAGACAGTCTTGAAACCTCTGTGTTATTTGAAGTTGCGAGAATGTCCTCCTTTGGCTGACATCAAAGAACATAAGAGAAATAGAGTAAATAATTGAAGACATATAAAAATAAGTGTAATCACACTCGCTGGAAGGTTCCGAGACGTGTTGCTGAAATGGAACATTAATTGCAAAGCCAAAGCGTTTCTTCTTTGGCTCTGGGCAAGTTTTTCTTTTGCTTTTTTTTTTTTCCTGGGAGGTCCCTTTCTGATGTCGGTGGACCCCATGGGTGGCACATGTGAGTTGGGGAGGAGAGAAAGATGGTCACCTTCTCCCACTCCGCCTCTGCGCCCCGGGACCCGTTGGGAAGACTAGGGCCGGCAACGTCTGCGACAAGCCCTGCTTGGTACAGGCCTGAGCCCCCCACCTCCACCCCTCTGCCAGGCCCACCAGGTGGCCATGAGGCCACACCTGAAGTCTTCTAGGCCCGGGAGTTGGTCCCCACCACCCTGATTTCTTGGGGAGCCAGGGACTTAGGCTGGAGCAAGGATTTGCTCTTTGCAGGAAAGGAGAGCCCGGTCCCAGGCCTTACCCAGATTTTTCGGGGTTCTTGTCTCACCTTGCAGAAAAGAATTTCAGGAATAGACAAGCAGGGAAGCAAAACAGATTTTATTTGGAGGGTTTTGAAGGGGAGGAGAGAGAGAGAGAGAGAGAGAGAGAGAGAGAGAGAGAGAGAGAGAGAGAGAAACACATCCAAGGGAGAGCGTGGGCTTCCCCAAACACCAAGAAGCCCCGGAGGGCCTTTCCTCCTGGATTTTATATGCGTTTTCTTAGGGCTGCCTTCGTCTGGAGTTTTCCGACAGAGGCGAAGGAACAACTTTGAAGTTTCTGGCGAATCTCTTCCAAGTCTTTAATTGTGTCTCTGTTTCTGCTGTCGTCTTGTAGGGGTCCAGCCTCTTCAGGGTCTGTTACTGACTGGTGCCAGGTGAGGGTCTCATCAGGCCCTAGTTCCTGTTTCCTGCAAGGCTGGCTTTTATGACTTCAGGGTTATTACTTCCCAGAAAATTTCCTGCCACTGCCTTGGGAGGGAGAGATAGCACAGCGGGTAAGGTGTTTGCCTTGCACTCAGCCAACAAGGCCAACCCGGGTTCAACTCCTCCGCCTGGCAAGCTACTGAGAGTACCTCGCCTGCACAGCAAAGCCTGGCAAGCTCCCCATGACGTATTTAATATGCCAAAAACAGTAACAACAACTCTCACAATTTGTTGTGAGACGTTACTGGTGCCCGCTCGAGCAAATCGATGAACAACGGGAGGACAGTGCTACAGTGCCTTGGGAGGGGCCTTCCTTAGCTGCCGGCCTGTCTACATCGTTCATCTCCACTGCCTACGGACGGGAGTGGGCTGTGGACCCAGGGGTCTGAACACCAAAGCACTTTCCAGTTTTAACAGATCCAGACGCCCGTCACTGTCCTGGCAGTGTCAGGTTTGTCCTCTGGAGCTGGAACATCACAGATCAATGTGGAGACCAACAGGATAAAGAAAGCACCCATCAACAATTCCCCCGCCCGGGAGGAGACTGGGTCTTAATTCAATGACTGAAAACGCCACTCAAAAGACCATCTCCGGGAAGGGCATGTGCATTAGTGAAAGACAGGCAGTGTTTGCGAGACAGGCCAAGGAGACATGAATTCTTGTTTTAAGTAAAAGCACAGTCACTTAGCTCAGCCTGAGTTTCTAAGCACCCACATCCGTCCATCTCCCTTGAATTAAGCGGCTTCCAGGTGCTCTGAGTTCTTGTTCTTTTTTTTCCCTTTTCCCCCCTTTTTTTGGGTCACACCCAGCGATGCACAGGGGCTACTCCTGGCTCTGCACTCAGGAATCACTCCTGGCGGTACTCAGAGGACCATATGGGATGCTGGAAATCGAACCCGGGTCGGCCGCAAGCAAGGCAAACGCCCTCCCCGCTGTGCTGTCGCTCCAGCCCCTGAGTTCTTGTTCTGATGCTTCCCTTCTGCTGGAGAACTGTATCAGTTGAGAGGGATGGGCGAGTGTCCAGAGATATGGGGTTAGCGAGCCCAGACTCCCAGAGCACTGTGACTCTTGGTTCCGGAACACGCTGTCATTGTCTGAAGGCTCAGAGCAACCTTGGATTATGCCAGCAGGCGCCTGTTTGCACTCATGTATAATGCAGACCCAAGTCGCTGCCAGATTCTCTATAAGCCCAGAGGTCTCGCGACGGGGGCACAGCCTGGGAAAAACGGTCCCAGGGGACGTTTCCTCCTGGGGCACAGGGGCACCGTGAAACCCCGTTCGAAGGACTGGTGCAAAGTGTAGGAAGTGAAAGGCATTACTTGGGGGTATGGCTAAGGAGACCCCCTCTCTCCCTGAGGATGCAAGACAAGGTTACCTCAGCTAGCAGAGCTGGGCCCACGGTTGTTTTCTTATCTTCTAAAAGCTTAAGAGTTCACCAGGTCCTGCTTCCTGGTTTTCTGTGGGCACCCTGAGGCGATCGATGTACTTTGCGTTAGCAACACCACACAGAACAGCAGCTCATGAATAAGCAATGGTCTCCCGTGAAGGGCTCTGGGCCACTCTCTCTCGCTGTCACGCCTGTCCCGTCCTGAGCAGGCTGAGGGCTCCTTTCGCCTTCAGCAGCCTGGGATGGGCTTCAGCCTCAAAAGCCAGTTTGCTCCGGGAATTCCAAGAAGAGGAGGAAAACCGCGTGGGGAGAGGGTAAACTGAGTCCCACCAAGTCCTCATCATCACGTGTTTTCCAGATTTTTCTTCCATTCCCAGCTCTGTGCCAATGTCTCAAGATCCAACAGCTGGTTCCGGGCATCTGCAGGGCAGGTCTGAGTTGAGACCTGCCCAGGTGGCCTACAGTGGCCTTCAGCGGGGACCTGCTCAGAGGCCCTGCTCTGTCGCTGGCCTCTGGGAGGAAGCCCAGGGGCAGCACCAGGCCACCTCCTGTCAGTGGCCTCTCTGGGAAGGACTAGGAAATCACAGATGTTCATCGATTGCCTCGAGCAGGCCCCAGTAACGTCTCCTTCGTCCTAGCCCTGAGATTCTAAAAAGTGCCACAATCAAGTCTCTTTCAGGGTTAGGAGAATGAGACCCATCGTCGTTACTGGTATTTGGCATATTGGGTACGCCACGGGGAGTTTGCCAGACTCTGCTGTGTGGGCAGGCTACATTCGGTAACCTGCCAGGTTGTCCAAAATAAGAATGAGATAATAAGATGTCCGGAAGGTGGGTTTTGTAGTCTCTGGGTCTTGGCCGTTGATGGGATTACACGGCGCCGGGGGGCCAGTTGATGGGTGTGACCCCCGCCTACTGGAATTTGGAGGATCTGGGTGGAGGAAGCCCAGTCCCGATCTGAGCAGGCTTGGAGATCTCAGCCCCGGGACCCGCATGCTTGGGTTCCTCTGCCGGTTCCTTCATGTGTGCGGAGAGTGGTCTCAGCATGGTGGTGGCTGGTTCTGGAGGTCTTCGGCTGCTGGAGCCCTGGTCGGGGCGGGGAGGGAAACTCAACCCGCCCGCATCCAAGGGGCCCCGGTGAGGACAGCCAGGCATGGGGGCAGGAGATTCAGCAGGAAATTGCAGATGAGGGACCAGAAACTGCCCCTTCGGAGGATCCACTAAAAGGAACCAGAGAGTTGCACGTGTAGTGACTTCTCTGGAAAGAACTGGAAAGGTCTAGAAAACCACCTGCACACAAAGGGCTAGAAAGGACTAGAAACACGTGTTTCCCCCACGCCCCCTTCAGCATCACTGGGCGTGCTGGGCTCGGTCCCCTGGGGTGCTGGCACCTCAGGGATCAGCCTTCGCTCCAGCAAGCCCTTGTCCCACTATGTTTAGCAGACACCGGCACCCCGAACCCGGGCCATGGGGTTTGATTTCAGGACTCAGTGCGTGTTCTGAGGCTGGATCACCTCATCCTGACCCAGACTCCGAGATTCTCCCCACATTCTAATGGGGTTCTCAGCTTTTTACCTAAGCAGCAAACAGCCAAAAGCCAGACCCGAGGGGTTTCTTCACACCCTGGGCCCCGAAGCCGGGGTTGGCCAAGCGTTTTGTGGACTCAGGAGCTTTTTGTTGCTGTGGGGTCACACCTAGCGATGCACATGGGGTCACTCCTGGCTCTGCACTCAGGAATCACTCCTGGCGGTGCTCGGGAACCCTACGGGATGCCGGGGATTGAACCATTGAACCTGAATCAGCCGCACGCAAGGCCAGCATTTCACCTGCTGTGCTATCTCTCCCGGACTTTTTTTTTTAATTTTTGGGGCCACACCTGGCAATGCCCAGGGGTTCCTTCTGTTCCTGCCATCAGAGATCACTCCTGGAGGTGTGTGGGGGACCCTGTGGGGTGCTGGGGCTCGAACCCAAGTCAGCCACATGCAAGGTCAACATCCTCCCTGCCGTACAGTGGCTCTGGGCCCACCTCAAGGACCTTTAAGCGGAGTTTGCCATGGTGGAACAAATAAAGCAGATAGCAGTGGCCTTGCATCCACCCCGGGAGAACGGGAGAACGGCCAGGGCCCACCTCCCTGGCCTCCTCCTCACCCCGCTTGCTCCCAGCCGCACCGCAGGGCTCTCGTGGGCTTGGGAAAGCTGAAAGCTTGACTGTTGCTACTCCAACGCCCGCTCCCACCCACGCCCCCCACAGGAGCCGTCTGCAGAGGCGGCTGGGTTTTCCCTGATAAGCCCAAGGCCTCCACAAAGCGCGTCTTGTCTCTGCAGAAGGAAGGTTTTGTCTGGGCCCTGCCAGCCCCTGCGGCCTGGCTCCCCCCGCCAACAGCAGAGACGCGACATCTCAAGGTCCACCGAGGCGCTCAGCCCTGGGCCAACCAGCATGACGGGCTGAGCCGCTCCGAGCAGCCCGGAGGGACCGGGGCCATCGTCAGAGCCTGGACAATGCCAGCTTGCGGGGAGGAAGTTCCAGGCTCGTCACCATCACCGTATCCAGGAGACAAGGTCACAACCAGCCATACCCCCCACCGGTGTCTCTCAGATGACCTGGGCCAGCAGCTTGGTGAATGGGGTGAGGTTCTCCATTGTCTCCTGCAGTGACACGGGTCTGTGACGCCGGCCTGGCACAGGCCAGACACTCCTCACGCACAAACGCTTCGTCCTGGGCTCACAGCTGGGCTTCCTGCTTTTTGTGACGGTACGATAAGAGTTTTGAGTCCTGTGCCTGGAAGTGGGGGCCGGTGTCCTCCCCGTCACGCGTGTGCGTGACTCAGGGCTGCTGTTTTCTCTCTGGACCTTGGGGTTCTGGTTCATCAGCCTGGGGGAGGGGAAGCTATTGGCCAGCTGGGCCCTGGGCACTGTTGGACCACGGTTCTGCATCTGGTGGGCAGAAGCTGCATCCCAGACACTCAGAGCCGTCTCAGGATGGAGCTTACACCCTCCTGCCCCGCCTAGCCAGGAGCATGGCCCCCGTCGCAGATGGCCTTGGTCACCCCCCAGTTCTGTGCTCTCACCCCCTCTGCCTCTGTCACCAGTGCCAACCCTCAGCGGGGTTGAGTAGGGCCTGGCTGGCGTGATGGGCTCGTGAAGAGCCGGCCTCGAAGCATGTGACCTCCCCCTGGCCCCAGGAAGACGCTGGTTCATGCCCAGCCCCTTCTGGTTGGTGGCCACGTGTCCCTATCCACTCCATGTCTAACTCACGTGTGTAGGAGACTGATCCAGGCCTTAGCATGTTCTGCGTCACCTTCTCTGGACTGGCACAGAACACCTGTTCCCCAGTGCAGACTCCCGGGGAGGGGCAGAGACTCTACTGGAATTGAACCCCTGTTTGTCTAAAGGAAGAAGCTGGACTTGCAGACCCCCTTGCCTGGTGTCCCCGGGGTGGGGGGAACAGGTCCCTGAGGCGAGCTTTCAAACTGGCACCCCAAACTCTCGCTCCCTCTCAGACAGACACACCCAGTTCCAATTTAAACAGAAACTGAACTATAAACAACATTTCGCTCCCCAGGGTAGGAACTGCACCCAGTTGGGAAGAACAAAGAAAACCGGTTTGCCGGGTGAACCTCCAGGCCCACTTAGCTCATCATGGATGACGGATGACGAAGGATGCCCCTGGGCAAACATTGCCCCAGGTCAGTGCTTGGGGCCTCTTCTGGCAGAGAGGGAGACTCCTTTTCTTCCTGTCCTGCTTCTGCCTCTGAGAAAGAAGACATGTGTCTGTCCTCCGGGGGAGTCTGGGAAGAAGTTCTTGCCAACATGTCCTCGCAAGAACTAGGCGCACTTGATTGAGAGATTGACAAAGCAATCCTGTGTGGAGGCTGGTGGACATAGTGTGGCTATGACCCCCATCTTCTGTGTCATCCTACAGTTGGGTGACACTGTGACTCCAGTCTTCTATGTCATCCTACAGTTGGGTGACACCGTGGCCCCAGCCTGCTGTGTCATCCTACATCTGGGTGACATGGTGATCCTAGCCATCGTCCAAACAGATGATATTGTGATACCAGCCTGCTGTGTCATTCTACAACTGTGTGACCATGGAACCCCAGCCTGCTGTGTCAACCTACACCTGGGTGAAAATGGGACCCCAGCCTGCTGTGTCAATGTGCAGTTGGGTGACGCTGAGGCCCCAGCCTGCTTTGTCATGGCACAGGAGGGTGACACTGTGATCCCAGTCTGCTTTGTCATGGCACAGGAGGGTGACATGGTGATCCCAGTCTGCTGTGTCATGGTACAGGAGGGTGACACCGAGACCCCAGCCTGCTGTGTCATCGTACATTTGGGGGACACTGTGACCACAGCCTGCTGTGTCATCATACAGTTGGGTGACCCTGAGACCCCAGTCTGCTTCGTCTTTGTACAGGAGGGTGACAGTGTGAGCCCTGTCTGTTGTATCATTGTACAGGAGGGTGACATTGTGACTACAGCCTACTGTGTCATTGTACAGTTTTGTGGCACTGTGACCCCCGCCTGCTGTGTCCTTGTACAGGAGGGTGACACTTTGACCCTTGCCTGCTGTGTCCTTGTCCAGGAGGGTGACACTGAGACCCCAGCCTGCTGTGTCATTGTACAGGAGAGTGACAGTCTGAGCCCTGTCTGTTGTGTCATTGTACAGGAGGGTGACACTGTGACCCCCGCCTGCTGTGTAGTGGTACAGTTTTATGACAGTGTGACCCCCGCCTGCTGTGTCATTGTGCTGGTGGCTGACCCTGATCCCGACCCCTGGGTGGTGGGACAGTCGGCTGACACTACAGTCGTGGTTCTGACATGCTGGGCCGTGGTTCATGAAACCTAGTTTCTGCCTCTGCCTCTGTGTCTGTCTGTCTGTCTCTCTTTCAATAAAGGCATTTGTGTAGGCTTTGTTTCAGTCGTGAAACATGAGTGCCAATCCTTTCCAACAGAAAGAGTGGCTTCTCTGCCGCCCACCCTTACGCCGAGAGGAGGCCCAGCGCTAAACTGGGTTTCACTGTTATGAAATTTCTTTTCATGTATTTTCCCGCTTGATAGTTTGAGCATTAAATTTATTTCCAAGGTCCCACGCAGCAAATCGTATCTCTATGTCTCACTGTAGGAGAGTCCCAGGGCGGTCCAGGAGTATCTGCTATCTTGAGGATGGGGCGTCTAGAAGGTTAGTCCCAATGGGCCCCTCCTCCTGAGTTCTCAGGGGAGACAGACCCCAGTCACGCCTCTCACGTTCACACTCCTGCTCTACAAGGATGCACACTAAGCAGGTTCCTGGGTTCGAGACGTTCTGTCTTCAGGGCCCTGGGTGCAGGCGAGGGTCTCCCTTCTCCTTTTGGATCTGTATTCCAGATGGCAGCCCTGTGCCTCAGCTGCTGGATATTCAAGGGGCTGAGATAAACGCCCTAAAACAGTGTATTTGGAAACCGCTTGCAATCCTTCTCCTTTTGACAAACCAACGGGGTCCACCTGGACCAGCTCTGAACAGCACCGTTCATGGAGCATCAGGTTAAGGCCAGCTTCGGCAGCAGAATTGTTTGCAGAGCAGAAAGATGGTGCAGGGGGAGTGGGGTGGGCCTGGTGGAATTTGGGGCTTGGAGGGAAGAGGCAGGAAGGAGAGAAGATGGAGCCTGGGCTGCCGGGCTGCTGCGAGGCCCCCGCGTTCTCCCTCCGACTCACGAGGGGCAACAGCAGCCCACGGTGACAGGAGGAACCGGTCCACCCCTCCTCGGCCTGGAGCAGCCAGGACTAGGCGGGGACCCAGCCCCGGGGGAGACCTCCGGGCAAAGGGACCTGAACTTGAACAGTCCCGGTGCTGGGCTTGGAGGAAGTGTCCAGGGCTGCCCTTCCTCCTGCTGACTCAGCCCCAGGAGAGGGGCCCCCGGCTGAGCGCCCAGGGTCAACTGAGCTGAGTTTATTGAGCCGGTACCGGGAGGGCAGGACCTTGTGTTCCTGGCTGGGCGTCACTGACCAGGACAAAACTCCCCGAGGCTGGTGGAGCTCAGGGAACGGACTGGAAGGTGCCAGGTCAGGGCACACGGAGGACCGGTGGGGGGTCACGGAATGAGCCGTTCATCTGTGGAGGCGGGTGGGATGATGCACCCACCTCTCTCTCCACGGCCCCAGAGGGCAGCTGGGCCACGCAGGGTGGGGGCTCACTATCCCTGAAGGACCCCCCAGAGCCGGGCTGCTGGGCTCCAGCGAGTGTGCCGGAAGGGCCCCCCTCAGGGGTCACCCCAATAAGCTCTCTCCCCTGCTGCAGCCTTCCTGCTTCTGTGCTGGGCAGCTCGGCCACCACCCCGCTCCCCTCAGCTCCCGGTTTCCACGGCCTTGGGGGGGTCTGCAGCGCCCCCTGCAGGCGGCCCCTGGAGTGGAGACTCAGCAGGAGGGGAACACAGCAGCCGTCTCATCCTGCACCCACGGGTGGGGGCTTCCCTGGGCGGGCGGGGAGCACCCTGGGGTGGGGACCCAGCAGGGGCACTGGGAGACTCGAGTCACTGTTTCCTGCCGCATGCGGGGTTGTGTTCACATGTGTCTGTGACCCCTTCCCCAGGATGTCTCTGTTCTGAGGATCACGAGAGCTGGCCTGCGCACGGTGCCCGTGTCTGCGTCTGCTCCAGGGAGGGGTGTGCATCCGTGTGAGCGGTGTGTGTACTGTATGTAGTGTGTGTGTGTGTATGTGTGGCATATGGAGTGTTTGTGGTGTGTGTGAGTGGGTGTGCGGTGTACGTCTATGTGCCTGGTACATGTGGCTTGTGACATGTGTTGTGAATGTGACACACATGGTGTTCATGTGTGTGGTACGTGAATGTCCATGAGTATGTGTGTGGTGTGTGAATGTGTGTGACCTATGAATGCATAGGAGTATGAGGGTGGTATGTGTGTGGTGTGTTCTGTGTTCTGTCTGTTTATGTGTGTGAAAGCATTGTGGTATGCTGCGTGTGAGTGTGTGGTATGCTGTGTAGATAACTGTGCTATGCATGCCATTTTGTGAGTGTGCATGTAACATGTGAATGTAAAAAGTGGTGTGTGTGTGTGTGTGTGTGGTGAGTGAGTACGTGTGTTGTGTATATGCTGTATGTGAGTGTGTGGTGTGTGAATGTATACGAGTGTGGTGTACATAGGTGTGTGTTGTCCATGTGCTGTGTGTAAGAGTTTGTGTGTGTATATGTGAACGTTTTTGTGTTGTGTATATGGCTCTGTGTGTATGAATGTCTTTAAGTGTGATCTGTGTGTTGTGTGTTGTGTTTATGAGTTTGTGTGTGTTGCACATATATATATATATACTGTGTGTGAGGGTGTGTGTAGTGTGTGCTGTGTGTGTAAGTTTGTGGGTGTGTGTAGTGTATGTATGTATATGTGTGTTGTGTATGTTCTTTGAGTGTGTGTGTGTGCTTGTGCTGTGTGTTTGCTGTGTGTTAGTTTGTGAGTGTGTGGTGTGGCCGGGAGTGGGAGGTATGAAGGTAAGGTGAGAGGCCAAAATTCTCCCTGTTTCTAAGCCAGAGTCCTTCTGCTACCCCAGGGGCTGCCACCTTCCTGGAGTGTCCCCTCCCCCGCCATGCTGTGAGCACACCAGGGGGGCTCTCAGGAGGAGGTGTGCGGGCCCGGGGTGCGGGAGCCACTAGTCCCTGCGACAAAGAGTGTCCAGGGCACTGTGAGGCCACATGGCCTCGAGGACTCCGGCAGGGGCAGGAGGCACCCACGCCTCACGGCGGCAGGAGATGGGGGCACCGTGTCCCCAAGCCCACGCTGAAACACTCAGGTGGGCGTGTGTGTGGCTGGAAGAGCATCCCTGCTCTTTCTGTTGGCGACACAAGTGAGACCCGAGTGGGAGAAAGCAGGGCATTCACCTCTGCAAGAAAACAGGCAGGTCCCCGGGAGAAGAGATCGATCGTGAGAGATTAAATGTGTAATTGAAGCAAAAGACACACAGGGAGAAGCAAGGACAGCCCGAGCCGGCGGGGAGGAGGTCTGCGAGGGGCGCTGCAGATCACGGGGGTCCCGGAACCCTGGTCCCGGAACCTCCAGGCTGACCCACCTCTGCTCCTTCCTGAGTGGAAGGTCCACAATTCCTTTGAGCTGGGGCAGTCTCTCCTCTCCCGTAGATACCACAGTTCCAGCTGCTGTGCGGTTGGAGTGTGGCGAGGAGCTGTCAGCAAAGCAGGGTGGGAGAGCCCAGAAGGTTCTGGAAAGAATGAAGGTTCTAGAAGGTTCTGGAAAGAATGAAGGTTCTGGAAAAAATGAAGGTTCTGGAAAGGTTCTGGAAAGAATGAAGGTTCTGGAAGGTTCTGGAAAGAATGAAGGTTCTGGAAGGTTCTGGAAAGAACACAACCATACCCCTTCCCCCCTTATCGAGCTGCTGGAATGTCAAGATTCAGGGTCTTCTCCCAGCTTTGGGCTCAGGTACTGTGGGGATTACTTAGTGCTGGCGGTTGAACCCAGATGGGTCACTGAGAGGCCAATGGTTTAAGTCTCCCTGGTACCCTCAGCATTGATCTCTGCCCCTGGCAAGCCCCTTCTTCAGCTGGGCTGTGTGTTCCTGTGGTGATGACACCAGCCCTGCAGAGATCGGAAGGCCAACCACCACGCTGATCGTCACACTCGCCTCATGTTTTGCTCCTGGATGGCCCACTCATTCTTCTTCCTGGACTCAAGGCTGCTTCTTCCCCCAGCTTTTTCCAAACCCTACATTTCCTCTTTAGTGCATCCTCATAATTTACCCCCTTCTGTCAGTGCACAGTTCATTCCAGTATCTCTTCCCCGTTCACATGTGGCTCTAAATCAGTGTTGAAGTGAGTGCAACGTTTTCTAATATCAATCTCACAGCCACCACCTCCAAGGAGAGGGAGAGTTGAATTAAACGCTGAAGGTCAGAGCTGCGAGGTTCAGAACGGACTGTGCAGAGTCACGATGATTTTCATGCCACGGCGAGAAGCAGCTGCTGGCAGCCAGGCTGGGAAGGGACTCAAGCGTCCACTGGGGTTGGACTGGGCAGAAATGAAGGTCACTGCCTAACCTTGAAGGCTGTGATTTTATGAGTCATTCTGGGTCTTATTCTTTCTTCCACTAATTATTGACTCTTGTAATTCCCTGTAGTCTCTCCAAGGCATGATTGTCGATTGTCCTGCAAAGCTGTGGACGCAATGTGAAAAAGGCACAAACACGGTTGAATTTAAGGATTCTCTGGTGATATTTTCAAGTGATCTCGTGACCGTGCCCATCAATCTTATTGTCTGAGTTCAATCTACTTCACAAATACCTAGATTAGGAATGTCTAAAGACGTCCTAATAACCAACCTCTTGCAATTTTTGGATGCTATGACTTAAAGGACATCTCCCCATTGTCTGAAGGGACAGATGCATAGACAATATGGTCCAGAGAACTGCAAAGAAATCCGGGATGCTGTCAGCTGTTGGGAAGCAAGTTGCGACCACCAGGTGGATTCAACTAAAGAGACCTCAGGGTTATCCACCATTTCTATGCAAATCCACAGAGCCATCCAAGCAGCCAGGGCTGAAGAGAAAACTAGAATTATGAGCACTGTCCGTTCAATCTGGGGGATATTAATATCTGAGGGGACTTGGCTCATCTTTCTTATATATGAAAAGTAAGTGATCAGCTTATGCTCGTGAGTGTGTGTGTATGTTAATTTCAACAGACAATGGAAGAACATTGTCCAGCCTGAACCACCTGTCAAAGTCGATCACTGCCACATCTTTCTCGCTGCTCTTTCTAATTTTCTCCCACTTTGACTTTTCATTTTGATATAATATAATTCAGAGAAAAGAATTCCCAACAGCTGACAGCATCCTGGATTTCTTTGCAGTTCCACGCACCATATTGTCTAAGCATCTGTCGATTCAGACAATGGAGATGTACCCTTTAACCCAGAGGAACAGAGGTGACAGTTGCAGAGTATTTTGGAATATTAGAAGATAAAACAATCCTGGAAGACTTGGGGTCCCTCCTTGAGAAACACGTGCATCAAACAGGACAGGAACTGTGACCTATGGGCTGGGGGGGGGACCAAGACAGGGAATCACGGAGGCCCCACACAGAGAGGGTTTCCAGAAGGCAAGTCTAATTACTGTTTCCAAGGCCTCTGGGAGCCAAGCAAGATTTAATTAAGTAAGACTACCGAGTTAGGCCTTTAAACAACATAAGAGTCTTGAGAAATTGTCTTGTCTTGTCTTGTTTTGTTTTTATTTTGTTTTGAGGTCACACACAGCAGTGCTCTGGGATTACTCTTGGCTCTGTGCTTGGGAATTACTCCCAGCAGTGCTTAAGGGGACCACAGATGCTGCTGGAGATCAAATTGAGATCTGCCACATGGAATCCACATGCCTAAACCCTGGCACTAGCTGTCTACCCTGCGAAGTCATCATCAGCTAAAGGGCGAAGGCCAAGGTGAAGTCCCAGACTAAGGAAGTGCTGGAAAAGTTATGGGAAGCAAACCAGATTATTCTTACAATACATTGAGCAGAAAATGAAAGGAGAAAAAAATAATCTAAATCTTCTACAACTAATACCAGGCTATGGAATAGACCAAAAGGTGAGAGTCTGAAGATTGGAGACAAGACTGAGAAGCCTGGGGCTGGAGCGATAGCACCGTGGGTAGGACATTTTCCTTGCATGCGGCTGACCCAGGTTGGGTTCCCAGCATCCCTTATGGTCCCCTGAGCACCCCCAGGAGTAATTGCTGAGTGCAGAGCCAGGAGTAACCCCTGAGCATCGCCGGGTGTGACCCAAAAAAGGAAAAAGACTGAGAAGGCAGAATGGAGGCAAAGCCAGTAGTTCTGAGATGCTGAAGATGGGTACCATGCTGCCTATCTAGAGGGTAAGCGTTAAACACATGCTAGGCATGGCTCTTGCACACGTCCACCACTGGTATCAGGTGTTCTAGCAGGAACAGCCTGCCAGTATCAGGAAAACTCTTGGATCAGCTCAGGAGGGAATGGGGTCATCGGCAAATCTAAGGATGAAAGAACACAGCGTTTGTGGCTGATGTGCATAATGGTCAGACTGCGTTTGTGTCTCACAACCTCTTTGAGGTTTTTGAATTCCGCAAACTTTAGCAAGTATTTTCTGAAGTTGCCAAGGAAACCAAGTAGGTTAAGGGGGAATGTCCTTGTGGTCCTGCGTTCTGGCTCTGAGTTCGAGGTGCTTCTCACCATTTAAGTATCCAGAACCTATGTTTGTCTCGCACTGCTGGGGGAAGCCTGAGAAAAGCTATGGGCCACAAAAATGACACATCTGCAGGAGTTTCTCAAGCTTGGATGGACCGTCTTCCATTTTCAGTGACTTAGCCCAAATACAGTGCATTGATCTCTGGAGAGAGGACTCTTCTCTGAATCCTGACTTCTTTTCTATGACTAGAGAAACTGTGGGCTGTAGTGATAGCACAGCGGTAGGGCATTTGCCTTGCGTGCAGCCAGCCTGGCCGAGCTGGGTTCGATTCCTCCACCCCTCTCGGAGAGCCTGGCAAGCTACTGAGCATATTCAATATGCCAAACACAGTAACAAGAAGTCTCACAATGGAGATGTTACTGGGCCCGCTCAAGAAAATCAATGAACAATGGGAGGACAGGACAGACAGGACAGAGAAACTGTAGGAGATTAGACTTTTTTTTTTTATGAAGTCGAATATCCCGTTTCCTTTCCTGGAGATTTAGGGCAACACCCTGCATTCTGGTCTTTGTCCTCCGGCCCTCCATTGTCCCCGGAGGTTTTCACACAGACATCTAGAAATTAAGGGAGGGGAAAATGGAATGAGGATCATAGGGGTGAGAATGATCTAAAATGCTGTGACTCATAACTCAAGAAAGGCCGTGTGGGATATCCAACATTAGCCAGACAGCTTTGAAAAGATTCTAAAATATGACATTTAGAATCCCACGAAGTTCAAAGATCTCCACAGCTTGATTTCAACAGCACTTTAAATACCCTTAAAACTAAAAGGAAATACCGAATTCTCACAAGTCGTGAAGACACGGGCATCTGACCCCGGCACAAGAAGGATTCTCTGAGTATGTGGCTCCTGCCACAATGGCCACGTCAGCTCGGAGCCCTTTGTACGTTGATAGCTCATCATTCAGAGCTTCTATAATGGGCTTTTAAAAAATAAAAGCAAGGGGCTGGCATGATAGTGCAGCGGGTAGGATGTTTGACTTGCACATGGCCAACCTGGGTTCGATTCCCAGCATCCCATATGGTCCCCCAAGCACCGCCAGGAGAAATTCCTGAGTGCAGAGCCAGGAGTAACCCCTGAGCATCACCAGGTGTGACCCAAAAAGCAAAAATAGATAAATTATTAATTTTAAAAAGTCAAATACAAATAAAAATAAAATTAAAGGGTTTTGTTGTTTGTTTGATTTTTGGCTCCTGGAGTGGGTCTTTATGGCAGTGAATCTCACTATCTGTTAACTAGGATGCTTAGTGGACAAAATTTTCTTAGCATTTATATATTCTGTCAGCTCCAGATATACTTAGCATTAAGCAATCTCTGTTAAATAGGACCTTAACTGTCTGAGGGAGTGTATAGAAATCTTTTAACTTCAAACATATTTAGAACAAAATATAAAAGTCCTCAGGAATCAAAATCAAGCCTGTACTTACTGAACAATGCAGTACCTTGGGATGTTTAAAAGAGGGATGTCTCCTACCACGTTCACGTTCTTTTATATTATGTAATTTTAGAGCTAGTTGTGCTCCTTTATCTTAATTTCAAACTTTAACTTGTGCACAGATTTAAAACATTTAAGGTAATCATAATACACAGATTTACAAATACATTTTGGATGAAATATGCCTCCTGGGGAGATTTTTATTTTGTTCTTTTCAAAGATACAGTACATTTGGTGATCACTCAACAGAAACAGTGTAAGTCAAAAGGCATCAGGGCAATAGCTGTAGAGCATTGAAATAAAGTAATTGCTGATGTAGAATTCTGGACCTAGCGAAAGTTTCCATAATTTCAAGTTTCTATATTTTTCCCATTTCAAGGATGTTATGTAAGTGGAATAAAGTAGGGTTGTGCTTTTACTTTGTGATTCTTTAAAAATCCATCCAGATTGTTGCCTAGATCAATCATTTCTTAACTTTTTTGCTGAGTATAGAGTTCTACATGACGTGATTGTACCATTGTTTCTTTTACCTCTCACCCGTTAAAGGACATCTGGGCTGTTGCCTCTTTGGGACTCTTAGAAATTAAACTGTTATGAGCATTTGCGTTCAGATTTTTGCCCGTGAGTTCTGTTTCTCTCCATAAATTTTGAGAGTAAGTGATGGGTGGTGAAGCTCTGGACATTTCGCTTTAGAAACCAGTGCTGAAGTGTTTTTCAAACTGGTTGGCCCACTTTACACCCTCAGCAGCCATGGGTCAGCCAACAGGTTTTTCCAAATCCTCACTCGAATTTGGTCTTGTCACTATTCAGCACCCAATAGTGCAAACATGTTGGTCATCTAGATTTTTTATATCCACTGCATATCAATTTTCATTCTGTTTGAGACCAACCTTCCCCAGTCTTGATGTGATGAGTGGTTTTGTGTTGAAATGCAGATTCTGAGAGAGTGTATCTGGGTCACACTTGATCCTGCTTTATCGGGTTCTTCCTCTGACAATGAGCTAGCAGAAGAGCAGGGCTTACCTGGCTTGTGATACCTGAGTGGTAGGGTGGCCCCTCTGAGTCCCCCATACATCCCTGGCTGGGATGCAGTCTGGGCACACAAGGATTGTATCCCACGCTGTGTCCACTGGCAATAAAGAGGAGGTGACCTCTTTATCTCTACCAGTTGGTAGAGAATGTCTGAACTCCCCAGTTCACTTCCTCCAACACCACCCAAGTTTGGGGGAAAGCGGGTGGCATCTCATCACTATGGGATGGGACGAAGCCCTTCGCTTCCTACCTGGTATCTGAAGCTGCCTGACACCAATAGGGTATTGGAACACCCCAGTACCACCTTCAAGTCTAAGTGGAAGTTGGGCTCTGCACCCTTCCGTGCTCAGTGGAACCAGAGGAGGGGTTGACCTTGCTGTGGCATTTGATGGAACCACAACGGTTATTGTCACTGTTGTACACAGCTGGTTCCTCTCACCCCAGGCTGGAGAAAGCAGCTTCCTGGGGAACTTTGTTGGCACCTTCTGAGTCATTGACTTTTCAGCACCAAGACTGGGAGGCCCAAAAGTGCTCAGGACTTTGATTCTGAGGGTCCCTGCCTGTTGTCTACTTTTCTGAGTCCCCGTGTCTTTGCTCTTTGGAGAGTTTTGGATCCTACAGTCTCAGAAATGGGTTTAGTGAGGACTGAGTCTTAAAAGTTCAGTAGAAATGGGACCGGAGAGATAGCACAGTGGGTAGGGCGTTTGCCTTGCACACAGCCGACCCGGGTTCGATTCCCAGCATCCCATATGGTCCCCTGAGCACCGCCAGGGATAATTCCCAAGTGCAGAGCCAGAAGTAACCCCTGTGCATCGCCAGGTGTGACCCAAAAAGCAAAAATAAATAAATAAATAAATAAATAAAAGTTCAGTAGAAGGCAGAACCCAGGTGTGCAAGACCCATGGCTGAGATCTCCAGGCCCGCTCAGATCGCGACTGGGCCTGCTCCACCCAGATCCCCAGTTTTCCAGTAGCTTGGCAGCCATACCCAGAAACTGCCCCAGCACCATGTAATCTCATCAACAGCCAAGATCCAGAGACTATAAAACAAAGCTCCTAGAAGAGAGCGACGCAGTATTTCCTGGAGCACATGGCTGCATTTGTGGCCTCATGACCTCTTATACTCTAGCCCACTGGTGTACCTAAAGCAGCACACAAGAGTTTGGTTTTAACATACTTGCTTGTATTCTCTTATATCACTTGATCACTTGATAACCCATTACTCATTGATTTGCCGGAGCTCCGGTAACGTCTCTATTTGTCTCTGTCATGTGCTAGTGTATCCCAATGGCGTCTGCTCACTACAAGAACAAGAAGAGCCTCAAACAGCTTGTTCAGGGTCTTGACGACGAAGTCTGACCATCTCGTAGGTGGGTGGCCATGTATTCTTTTGATACCACGTGGAATCCAGTCAGTAACAGCTCTAGTCCAGTGGTCATCTTCAAATCATATTATGTGTCCAGCCCATCTTATTTTCAATGCCTTGGCAAATGAGACAGCATCCCTGATTGTCAATTATCGACAGAGGTCAGAACTCCGGATTCCTTGTCTCACTTAAGTGAAGCGTGATACTCCAAGCATACCTCTTCCAATTCCTCTTTGGGTGACCCAAATAGCGTTCGCATCCTGTTTTCGTAGGATCCAAGTCTCTGAGGTGTATGTTAGTGCAGAGAGAACGGCAGAGTTGAAAAGATGTGCCCAGAATTGTAGGTTCTTCGTCTTCTTAGCTATTTCTTTGACACTCTTGAAGGCATTCCACATTCTTATATATGGGCTTTAATGGCTCCAGAATGAAATACAAGAACCTTCACACACTTCCTTCTTACTGTGGTGGGAAGATGCTCGCTGATGGGGTGAGTGTTTGAATATTATCTGTAATGAAATATCGTGAACTACTTTATAAAAATAAAATGTATAAAAATCGCAAAAAATATAATTAAAAAGTTCAGTAGAAGCCCGGGAGCACTAAGGCCTCCCACGAGTGGGGGCTTTAGCTCTAGTGATGTGATGGGTCAGGAGGAAGGAAATGTTTCTTTGGGAGCTTGAAAAGTTTCATTCTTGTCCTTTTCTGTCTAGTTTGGGATTCTTCTTTTCTCTATGGCCTCTGGAACAACATGAAGAATCCAACACTAACGAGTCATTGGGATGCTTGAAATGAGCCTTTCTGTGTCAATGCCAGAGTCTCTTCACAAATCTCAAGCTCTCTTCATGACAGGTGGAAGCCCAGATTGGTACTGCTGGAGCTGTCAAGTGGGGAACTGACTGCGATGTTCTTGAGAAAGATGCAACTCTATGGATGTCCATAGTCTTCAGTGGCCACTCTACCAAGTGGTCACGTGACCTGGGACCTTGGTGTGTTGTGGTGTCTTTATTTTAAATATCTACATCTGTAACTTCTTCCAAATCCCAGGCCCTGTGTGTAGAGCAAAAGTGTTCCAAGGCACAGATGGAACAGAAGAACAATAGTATGTCAAAACAATACTGGGGCTGGGTTCTTCAATTTACGTTTACACTTGCCACGATATGGATCCGTTTCCAACAGGATCTGTGGGTTGACATTATATGAACAGGCATATGGGCATCAATCCCAAGCCCGAGTCTTGTCCAAGAGAGCCTGGGATGTTCTACCCAGTCATCTCTCATACCCCACATGTAGAGAGTATCTTGCTCATGAGAGAGCTCCCGCACACGCTCCTCTCCATTCTCTCATTCCTGTAGAGATCCACCGTATGAATCAAGGCAGAAAATGGCACATCACCTAATCCATCAGATCAACCGTTTTCCTGGCGCAGTGATTGGTCAAGAAATGGCATGTGACCACAGCTGGTCCATCACGGTGTTTCCTCGCATCCTGATGGTAAACCTAGGTGGATGGAGGGCAGGAGGATAGTCTGGAACTGGCCCCGAGCGTGCTGGGGCTGTCAGAGCCAAGCAGTCCCTGGAAGAACTTGCCTTTAACACTCCTGACCATCCCCAGGAGACTCCAGAGAGGGTTCATAATGTGAGGGCATAGCCAAGAGCAGCCTCCCTGCTGGAAACCTCTAACTGTGTGGGGTCGCTCCAGACCCCCTGGCTTCTCCGGGAGCTGTCCACCTCCTGCGTCTGAAGGACCACAGACGTCTGCCCTCCCTTCCACCCAGAGTCTCAGGACAAAAGGGCTACCACATCTCCAGTCGCATCTGAATTCCAGCAAGAGTTTTAAAAGTTGCATCATGGTGAGATGCATAGTTACAGAGTTTTCATGATTGAGTTTCAGTCATATAGTGCCCCACCACCTGTCCTTTCACCACTGTACGTTTCCTACCACCAGATCCCCAGTTTCCTCTCTTCCATGCCCCGACACACACCCGCCTGCCTCTATGGCAGATACTTACCTGTTCTACCTTTTTTTCTCCCGGGAACTGTGTCTTGCAATGCTGCAACTGGTAGAGGATCATGCATGACATGTTATCTCCTTTCAGCACCCAGTTCTCATCCAGAGCGACCATTTCCAACTATCATTGTCCTAGTGTTCCCTTCTCTGTCCTAATCACACTCCCCACCCCCTTCCTAGCATGGCACCGTCCTCCTGGCCCTCGTTTATACCGTCTTTGGGTATTAGTCTCATACTGTGTGTTTGTTTAGTATCCCACGGATGAGTGCAAGCATTCTATGCCTGTCCCTCTTCTTCATTTCACTCTGCACAACACTCTCCAAGTCCATCCATGTATCAGCAAATTCCAAATTTCTTTGTTCTTCCTCATGGGTGTGTAGTATTCCATTGCACAGCAAATGAATACCTCCAGTTCCCCACACCTAATGGTCTTGTCCTTTTCAGGAGAAAAAAATATTTGAAGCACCAGGAGTTGGTTGACAGCTGTTTCCAAGAGAGAGGCAGGAGACTCCATCTAGCAGATGGCATGCTCATCCCTGCGAGATCCTGTGGAGAAGTTCAGTGGGTACTGAGCCAGAGTCCCTAAGACACAAGGACCGGGGGATGGGGGTCTGCTCTTCCCCTTGACCTGTGAGCAGCTGGAGCCGACAGAGCTGCCTACTGCATAAGCCAACCACAGTAGGGGGCAGGCAGATGCGGGCCCCACACCCTGGCCCAAGGCTCTGGGGACTCTGTCCTCAGCCCATATGGTTGCTGATTCCCTCTGAGTGTGCAGAGAAATCAGTTGGGGTTCTCATGCCACCCCGTGTCCATGCTGTGGAGGCCCCGGTTCTCTCTGAGAGTACGTAGTCTCCTGAATCATTAACAGGCGGGTACCTGGAAGGTTCTAGAGCATCCGTCCTGCTTGAAGTCCAGGCTCGAAGCTGAGGGTGAGGTATGGTGCAAGCGATTCTGGAATCATCTCCTCATCCTCGGACAGGTCACCCCTTTCCGCTTCTGGTTCTCTGGAAGTATGAGAACAGTGGGAGATTCGGGGTGCTACTTCATCACCCACTCCATGGGGAATGGGTGCAGGAAGCCTGGTTTCATACTTGCTGACCAGCACCCCCGCCCCCACACCCCCAAAACACCATCTTGGAAACTGGCTTGTCTTAAAGAGGCCAGAAATAGAACAGCGGATAGGGCACTTGCCCTGCATGCTGTTGACCACAGCTTCAATCCCCAGCACCCCGCCAGCCCCCCAAAGCACTGTCAGGAGTGATCCCTGAGCACAGAGCCAGCAAGGAGTCCTCAGCTCTGCCAGGTGCAGTCTTTCCCCCAAATTAAAAAAAAAGAGTTTAGAGGGCTGGAGTGATAGTACAGTGGGTAGAGTGTTTGCTTTTTAGGCGGCCGACCTGGATTCAATCCCCAGGGTCCCATAGGGTCCCCCGAGCACTGCCAGGAGTAATTCCTGAGTGCAGAGCCAGCAGTAACCTCTGAGCATCGCCAGATGGGACCCAAAAAGCAAAGAAAAAAAAGGTCAAGAAAGCGGCTCTCAGGAGTGATACTGGGACCATTGGTGGTGGAAAACGGGCACTGGTGGAGGGATGGGTACTCCACCATTGTATGACTGAAACTCAAACACAAAAGCTTGTAAGTCTGTAAATGTACCCCACGGCTATTCACTAATAAAAAATTTTAAAAAAATAAAAGTGGCTCTCCCTGAGTTCAGAACCGGGGGGTGGGGGTCTTCTCTTCCTCTTGACCTGTGAGCAGCTGAACCCCCATCTTCCCAACCTACCCCAAGTACAGGTGAAGTGCTTGATGTGAGGAACAGAATCTGAGGCCCTCTTGGAGAGCACCCCAAGGCCTGTTCCCAGCCAGGTCATGCAAAACAGTATTAAAAAACAAAAGAGGGGCTACCCCCCAACCCAACCCTTTTTAAAGGACACATCCCAGAGTGAAATAAAAAGTCACATGGTCATAGTCAGGTCTGAGTGCAGGGGTATCTGAGCAGAGAGCGGGTGAGAGTTCTAGGGTAGGGGTAGGAGAGTCCAAAAGGCCGTTTACTGGGGCTGGAGCGATAGCACAGCAGGTGGGGTGTTTGCCTTGCATGCGGCCGGCCCGGGTTTGATTCCCAGCATTCCATGTGGTCCCCCAAGCACTGCCAGGAGTAATTCCCGAGTAAGCCCTGAGCATCACTGGGTGTGAGCCAAAAAGAAAAAGAAAAGAGAGGCCACTTACTGGCATCAGCTCCAGCTGCATCCTGAGAACCAGGATGTCCTCAGCACTGGATCCTCAAGGGGCTCCCACCCCCAGGAGCTGTGGTCTCTGTCTTCATAGGTGCGGCTGGGGGAAGGTCTGCAGCCCTGGATGAAGAAGACAGGAAATGCCCTCCTGACCACACTGACAAGCCCGTTCCCCAGAGCCTGGTGACATGTGTCTCTGCCCAGTAGGACAAGATGCTGCCTCATTCCAAGAGCTGGAGGTCATCCCCCAAGATCTTCCAGATGGTTCTGTGTGGGAACACCCCTCGCGTGCATCCTTGCAAAGACCATTAAAATCAAATTCACAGACAGCCAGGAAGTGTTTTCAACCTCCAGAAATAAGGCCCAAAAGAAGATCTCATTACCACTCGGTATCAGGCTGAATGATCTCCTAATGAGCTTGTCTGAAGGTCATCGAACACCCAGAGAATATTCTGGTTTGATTAACAATTGATTAGGTCTGGGTGAAAATGAAGAAAACAGATGAGCTATAATGACCAATCCATTAGACAAGATTGCCCTAAAGGGTTTCATGTAATTGACCTATAAGAACATTTACCAGTTTGGGGTCTAAATCACCAGGCACAATTTTTTTTCACTTTTCTTCCTCACTGACTTACATCTCATGTTCACGTGAATTCTTTGAACCTGAACTGTGATTCTACATTTTTTCCTCCGGCAATTTCTGGCTCCATCCAGAATGATGATTTTAACAAGCTAAGAATTATTATGAACCAAGAATTTGTAATAACTTGTGAAAAAGCTTACATGCAATATTAGTTTATAAAATGTGCCCACGGAACTAAGTATAATCTTTCTCGAGTTAGATATATTTATTCATCAATGTAAGAAACTATTTACCCATCTGTCCACCCATCTGTCCGTTCTCAGCTACCCACTAAAAAACGTGGCATCTGAAGTCGGACACGGGTCCTAATTAAGCCAGGCTGGAGTCTTTCCTGCAACTCACTGGTCCCAGGGCTCTGAGTACTGACATTGTAGGGAACAACTTTCCCTCCATTGTAAGTTGAGGGGCTCGTGGGACTGCGGGAAACGTATATATTTAGCATTTGGAGTGGTGCCCAAATGCCATATTCAGTCAAAATTGTTATGGTTAAAAATCTCCACGTTCACCGGGGATGCGAGTTTTGTGACAGAAATCTCCAGGCTTTCATAGAATCAGGAATGGGTGACCTCCCCCCGCCCCCGCCCCTCCGTTCTTCCGGGAGCTGTCTGTCATGCCCACGAGCTGCTTCTCGTTCCATAGAAGCTCGTTAAAGCCATGATCCAGAGACTCACAGATCTCGGAAGAGAACCACAAGCCGCAGAGATGCCTCCTGAGCCCAAAGTCACCATCCAGTTACAATGCTAATGTCAGCTGTATCACTCTGTTTCAAATTTTAGAGTTTGTGGAGCATGCGGCCACACGACATCTCATGCTCTGTCTCACCGATGTACCAAGAGCAGCACGCCACGTTGGATACAGTGGATGGGGTGGAAATAGAAGGCAACCGATCTCATCCTGATAAAAAAAAAAGCATATATATTATATATAGTTATATACGTATATATGGCTCATCCTTAATACCATGTTAGTAATCTCTTATATAAGAGCTTAATGGCTCCAGGGTGAGATATAAGAGCCTTCACACACTTTTCTCTGAGAAAACTTTTTTGGATCATTTAATGCGGATTATTCATAACAAGCAATACAAAATAAATTACTTAGGACCTGTTTTGGGGGCAGGCTTGGGTGGTGGTGGGAAAATTCAAAATAATGGTGATGGGAAGGTGTAATGGTGGCGGAATTGGTGTTGGAATACTGAATATAATACATGATTGCGAACAACAAAAACAACAAAAATAAACAAAACATTACCCCCCCCCCCCGCCCCAAATCTCCATATTCAGGGACAAACAGATTGTGGACACATCGGGAGACAGTGGCCGAGTGTCCTCCCCAGGTGTGCTGTGAGTGGCCACTGAGAAATGGACTCTCTCATCCTGGCCACAGCAAGAGAAGGCGGGGAAAATTGGAAGGGCGTCATCAGGGTGGGGTGTCAGGGCACCTCCAAATCTGGAGAATCTCTCAGAGCAGAGCTCACCTGGGTGGACGGACAGAAGGACAGAGGACAGAAGGATGTGGGCATTGTGAGCTGGGTGAGTGTCCGTGACCACAAGACCCTGACCTGCCACCTCGGGGGGCCATATTGGGAGTTTGGCTGCAGGAACCCACTGGAACCTTCAGCAGAAACCCTCCCCCATTTTGTGGGGTTCCCTCCCCCTCACTGCCCACATGCTCCCTCCCCGGCTTTGGGCACTGATGAAGGGACAGCGTGATGATGGTGGTACACGCCTGACCAGGATGAGATGCCAAACTGCCCAGTGGGCCTGGGCAGGGAGCAGCCCCTTCCCATGCCGTCTGCCCTCCACTCTCCCATCTCACAGCCAAGGAGTGGGTCAGGGGATAGGGGAGTAGAGACAGAGGGACAGCCTGGCTCGAGGGACGGCTGTGGAGGTCACAGGCCCACAAATGCCAAGATGACATCTGAAGCCGTGGACCGCTCCTCCTCCCCACGGCCCCAGCTCATCAGGGGACAGAGGTGTGGGACTGTCTCTTGGGGGAAGAGAATCCAGGAGGGCCTCAGGAAAGAAAGAGTCAAAAGTCAGCGATTAGTTAGAAAAGATGAAGTCATGAAATTTACATACAAGTGGTACTACATGGAAAGTATCATGCTAAGCGAAATGAGTCAGAAAGAGAGGGATAGACATAGAAAGATTGCATTTATCTGGGGAGCATAAAGTAATAAAATAGGACACTAACACCCAAGAATGGCCGAGATTAGTATCAGGAGGTTTGCTCCATGGCTTGGAGGCGAGCCACACATGCTAGGGGAAAAGGAAGCTCAGATAGAGAAGGGAGCACCAAATAAAGGGTCTTGGGAGGATCCTCACAGGGTGGGAGAAGCATGCTGAAAGTAGACTATAGACCAGACCTGATCGCCACTCAATGCCTCTTTTGCAAACCACAGGACCCAAAAGGAGAGAGAGAGAGAGAGACAACAAAAGGGAATGCCCTGCCACAGAGGCAGGGTGGGATGGGGAGAATGGGGGGGGGAAGGGATACTGGGACCCGTGGTGGTGGAAAATGGGCACTGGTGGAGGGGTGGGTGTTTTATCATTGTACAATTGAAACCCAAGCACAAAAATTTGTAAGTCTACAACTGTACCTCATGGTGTTTCACTAATGAAAATTTTTTAAAAAGTCAGCCATTAGCAGGACACAGTGGCCCACTGCTGTGTCTCCTCGCATGGATGGAGAGTCCGTCAGTGTGGACGCCCTTCATCTGTCAACCAGAAGGTTCTGGGAAGGGTCTCAATGAGCCCCGCTGAGCAGGACCTGTCAGAAACCCATTAGAAATATGAAAAGGCACATTCAGAAACTCAGAGGCAGGGAAGATGCTGTTGCCTCAGCCCTCATCCAGGGCATGGGGGGACTCTGGGAACCTCAGATGCCCCGGCTTCAGAACCAGGTCCAGGTACGAGGGGGGCAAGCTCTCTCCCAAGACAGAACCCTAAAGTGCAAAAAAGCACAGTCGAAACGTCATCTGCACCAGTATGTTCATTGCAGCACTGTTCACAATAGCCAGAATCTGGAAACAACCCGAGTGACTGAGAATAGATGACTGGTTCAAGAAACTTTGGTACATCTATCTACACAATGGAATATTATGCAGCTGTTAGGAAAGATGAAGTCATGAAATTTGCATGTAAATGGATGGTCACAGAGAGTATCATGCCAAGTGAAGTGAGTCAGAAAGAGAGGGACAGACATAGAATGACTGCACTTATTTGTGGAATATAAAATGTCATAATATGAGACTGACACCCAAGGACAGTAGAGACAAGGGCCAGGAAGATTGTTCCATGGTTGGAAGCCTGCCTCATGAGCTCGGGGAGAAGGCAGCTGGGATGGAGAAGGGATCACTAAGTCCATGATGGTTGGAGGGATCACTTGGGATGGGAGCTGTGTGCTGAAAGTAGATAAAGGACCAAACGTGATGGCCTCTCAGTTTCTGTGTTGCAAACCATAATGACCAAAAGTAGAGAGATAATAAGAGGGAAAAAGAGGGAAATTGTCTGCCACAGAGGCACGAAGAGGGGTCGTATGGGGGAGGGGGGAACTGGGGACATTGGTGGAAAATGTGCACTGATGGAGGGATGGGTGTTCGATCATTGTATGACTGAAACTCAAACAAGAAAGCTTGTAACTGTAGCTCACAGTGATTCAGTTACGGTCCTCCTGTTGTTCATCGATTTGCTCAAGCGGGCCCAGTAATGTCTCCTTCGTGAGACTTGTTGTTACTGTGTTTGGCATATTGAATATGCCGTGGGTAGCTTGCCAGGCTCTGCCGTGCGGGCGAGATACTCTCGGTAGCTTGCCGGGCTCTCTGAGAGGGGCAGAGAAATCAAACTCGGGTCAACCATGTTGGCTGCATGCAAGGCAAACGCCCTACCCACTGTGCTATCGCTCTAGCCCAAACTGATTCAGTTAAAAAATTGTTTAATTAAAAAAAATTTTTAAAAAGACAGAACCCTAAAAATGCCTACCTCTCACAGCACAGGATTTTCTCTGGCCACTGCCACTAGGAGTTCCTTCATTTTTTTTCCCAGATGTTCCCCAGCAAACACGCATTGGCCAGAAAGTGTCAACAATAATATGAGACTGACACCCAAGGACAGTAGACACAAGGGCCAGGAATATTGCTCCATGGTTGGCAGCTGCCTCATGAGCTGGGGGAGAAGGCAGCTGGGATGGAGAAGGGGTCACTGAGTCAGTGATGGTTGGAGGGATCGCTCCGGGTGGGAGATGTGTGCTGAAAGTAGATAAGGACCAAACGTGATAGCCTCTCAGTATTTATATTGCAAACCATAATGCCCCAAAGTAGAGAGAGAGTCTGGGGGAGATTGTCTGCCATAGAGGCAGGGGGAAGGGCTGGAAAGGGGGTGGATACTGGGGACATTGGTGCTGGAGAATGTGCACTGGTGGAGGGATGGGTGTTTGATCATTGTATGACTGAAACTCAAACATGAGAGCTCTGTAACTGTGTCTCATGGTGATTCAGTAAAAAATAAAAAAAAAAGAGAAAACCAATGAATACAAAAAAAATGAAAAAAGAAAGAAAGAAAGAAAGAAAGAAAGGAAGGAAGGAAGGAAGAGGAAGGAAGAAAGGAAGGAAGGAAGGAAGGAAGAAAGAAAGAAAGAAAGAAAGAAAGAAAGAAAGAAAGAAAGAAAGAAAGGGTCAACATCACCCCTTCTGTGTGGACACAGATGGCCAACTGGAGTGCCAGAAAGTGCAGGAGGCCGACGTCCATGCAGAGACGCTGTCAGAGCTGGGTCTGCACCGACCAGTTCACCTTGTCCAGGAGAGGTGCCGGCACAGACGGGTTCTCCCAGGGTGGGCCTGCAGCGGGACCTTCTGGAACTCAGCCTGGACAGGCAAAGTCTCCCTCCGGCGTCTCTGTCAGCGAAGCGCTCGGCGTCTAGCTGCGAGTCGAGAGAATCGGGAGAGAGTCGGGAGTGGGGCCGGGAGATGTGTCAGCCTGCACGTCCGTGACCTTTAGAGGGACACTGAGCTCTGGCCACGGGGGGCGTTCAGCCCGGGGCGGCGGTGAGGGCAGGCCTGGGCCTCAGCATTCTCTGCAGCCCTCCCTGCAGGTGTAAGGGAAATGGCAGAAGCAGCTTCCAGGGCCTGTTTGTCCTTCCTGAGCAGCCTGGCACGCTAAGCTGTGATGCTTCATCCTGGCTCTGACGGAACCAGCCAGCATGTCGTCGGAAAAAAGCTTGACAAGGTTTTAATCATGTTGGATAAAAAAGATGGATGATTAAAATTGGGGGGTATATGTCAGGCACATAAGGGAGATATTCCTCAAAAAGGGGGCATATATTTTTTTTAATTGGGGGTATTTAGGGCCAGAGAGCTCGTACAGGGTTATGGCAATTACCTTGTAGAGCGCAAATGTATAGAGAACTTGAGCACAGAACCAGGAGTCATCCCTGAGCACAGAGCCGGGAGTAAGCCCTGAGCACAGAACCAGGAGTCATCCCTGAGCACAGAACCAGGAGTAAACCCTGAGCACAGAACCAGGAGTCAGCCCTGAGCACAGAACCAGGAGTAAGCCCTGAGCACAGTACCAGGAGTCAGCCCTGAGCACAGAACCAGGAGTCAGCCCTGAGCACAGAACCAGGAGTCAGCCCTGAGCACCACCGGACTTGTCCCCCAAACCAAACTCAAATGAAAACCCCCAAATGGAGGAGGTTGGCATAAAAAGATGAATCTTTGAAGTTGGGTGCATGTATTAGAATTTAGGTTAATAGAAAAACGCGAGAAGCCAATTCCTGAGGTGAAGGGGGGGAGTGTTTCTGATTAATGGGGAGTTCGTCAAAGATGTTCTTGTTTTCGCTCCTGTTGTAAAAGACAGACTCTTCCCTGCCTCTCTCCACCCATCCCCAACGTCTCCCTCACCGCCAGCTTGTGGCAGTGGAGGGACTCGGTTCTTTCCGGATTGCGGAGATGAGGCGAGCCACACACCTTTCCCTCAGAGCTGTCAAGGAGGAGAGAGAGTTATGTGAATCTTTGCTGAGCTCAGGATTTGCTGAGGAAAGGTGTTCTCTCTCTCTCTCTCTCTCTCTCTCTCTCTCTCTCTCTCTCTCTCTCTCTCTCTCTCGTTTCTCTTCATCCTAAAATAGACTGCGATGCTGAAAGTCGACTATAGACCAAACATGATTGTCACCCAGTGCCTCTTTTGCAAACCACAGCACCCAATAAGAGAGAGAGAGAACAAAAAGGAATGCCTTGCCACAGAGGCAGGGTGGGATGGGGGGATGGGGGGTGGGTGGAAGGGATACTGGGGCCCGTGGTGGTGGGAAATGGGCACTGGTGGAGGAATGGGTACTCGATCACTGTATAACTGAAACCCAAGCACAAAAAGTTGTAAGTTTACAACTGTACCTCATGATGTCTCACTAATAAAAATTAAAAATAAAATAAATAAAATAGACTGCGAACATGTCCCGAGTCCACTCCCCATTCAGTCTGAGGGGCATGGCTGGCGGAGTCCAGCAGAGGTCTCGGCCAGCCCTGCCCTCGTCCCAGCCCTGCCCATGGCCCAGACCAGCGTCCAGCCCCAACTGTGCCCAGGCCCCAGCCAGACCCAGCCTAGCCCCAAGCCCAGAGCCCAGCAGGTGGGGGGCAGAGCCCACCTCCAGCAGGTGCCCTGGGCCAGGCCACAGGCAGCTCCCAGGCCCCGTCTACAGGACACCCCCTGCACCCCAGGACCGGCTAGCGGAGGCCTTCCCTTGAGGCCAGGCTGGTGACGGCCAGGTGCTCCCCAATGTCAACTTGCAGCATCACACCTGTGGGGGGCGCTGTTGGCCGCGGTGCCGAGGCTTCCTGTGGCCCCGGCTTGTAGCCCCTCATTCTCGTGCTACCCGCCAGTGACCCACGGACCTCTCCTGACCTTCTGTTAGTGTGGGATTATTAGGTGTCGGATTAAAATTGTCACGGGGCACCACCCAAGGCCGTCAGGACCCCGGGGGAATGTTGACTTTGGAATCGCTTCCTCTGAAGGCCTGTGAATGAAAACTTGTGTTTGCAGAATCACAGAGAAGGCAAATGCTTTCCTGCTTCCACATTCTTATTTACTCTGCAGAAGATCCTTTAGTTTTGTTTTGCTTTGTTTTGTTTTGTCTGGGGACCTCACCCGCGGGAGCTCAGGGCTTCATCCTGGCTCTATGCTCAGGGCTCCCTTGGGGCAGTGCTCACCCATGCACTGCTGGGGATTGAACTTAAATCTGCGGCATGCAAGGCTTATTCTCCGTGTGTCTCTCCGGTCCCCAGAAGCTCCTCCAGTGACCCTCTGCTTCCCAGCCTCCTGGCAGGAAGATGCTCTCGGCTACCAACCCAGCAGGTGTCAAACACCTGAAACACACTTGTGTGTTTGCCCAGTAGGTCAGAAACGGTCCCCGACTCTGGTATCCCGTGAGAGCCAGAACAGAAGGCGCCTGTGGCTTTGTTAGCACTGGCCTGTTGGAAAAAAAAAAAAACACATGCTCTGAGGTGCAGGAGGGGATGTTGGGTGTTCCTCACGGTGACACGGGCCACGCCTGTCATCAGAAGTCTCCAGCACTGACCCTTTCTCTTGGTGGGTTTGGGTGTGTTCATCCAAACACAGAGGAGGGAAACCAGGAGCCTGGAGGGACTCTTAATTAGCCGGAAGCATCTTTATGAGCCTGGAGCGAGGCTGCTTCCGCCACCTGACTGCGTGTTTGTTTCCGTATTTGGCCTTGGAGGCAGAGCCCAGGGTTTTAGGCCTGAGCTCTGGATTTCCCCAGGGACCCGGCATTGTCCAAAGCTCTAGGAGGCGCTGACGAGCCTGAGGGAGCTCAGTATTGAGGTGGTTTTGTCCAAGAAAGAGGCTGTGAATTCACCAGGGCTCAACCCTGTTTTATTTTTCTTTCTTTTTTTTCATCCCTTTAGAAAATAAAGTTGTTTAATTGCAAGTCTCCATCACTATTATTAACGGTTTCTTGTGCACATAATTCCAACACCACGCCCAATACCAGAGTCCATCTCCTCCCCCAAGGACCCCAACAGCCTTCTCTCTCAGTCCCCCTCAACATGAGAGATAAAGGTAAAGGTAAAGGCCCTCCCGTTGATCGTCGATTTGCTCGAGCGGGCCCAGTAACGTCTCCATTGGAGACTTTGTTGTTACTGTGTCTGGCATATCGAATACATCACGGGTGGCTTGCCAGGCTCTGCCGTGCGGGCGAGATACTCTCGGTAGCTTGCCGGGCTCTCCGAGAGGGGTGGAGGAATCGAACTTGGGGCGGACATGTTGGCTGCATGCAAGGCAAACGCCCTACCGCTGTGCTATCGCTCCAGCCCAACATGAGAGATAGAGAAGCAAAAGCAGTGCCGTGGCAGGCTCATACAGCAGCCAGAAGCGGCTAGGCCTGGGTTCCAGAATTCCTGGAATTGAGCACAGGTACCTGGAATTGAGTCATGATTTCTCCAAAGTGAGAGAACCATAGTGAGGTCAACTGGGGGTTACCAATCAGGTGCAGGTAGGGAAGCCCCTTCTGTAATCCTTATGCAACCCATGGGCTGGAGTGATAGCACAGCGGGTAGGGCATTTGCCTTGCACACAGCCAACATGACCAATCCAAGTTCGATTCCTCTGCCTCTCTCGGAGAGCCCGGCAAGCTACCAAGAGTATCTTTCCCTCATGGCAAAACCTGGCAAGCTCCCCGTGACGTATTCCATATGCCAAACACAGTAACGAGAAGTCTCAAATGGAGACGTTACTGGTCCCGCTCAAGCAAATGGATGAACAACGGGAGGATAGTGACAGTGATGCAACCCTTATGGAATTCCAACGTATAACCAATCAGCTAAGTATAAGTATCGGAAAGTCCCTCAGACTTCGGCCGAAAGGGTGGTCTGCGGAAAGCCCCTGTTATATAACGTTATGCTATAAGAGCCCCTCACTTTTGAGACTCGGGGCCTCTCATTCCGAGAAGGCTACCACTGGTTGGTGAGCCAGACAAGAGCCCTAGCTCGAGCTAGCCAAGCTAGCCAATAAAGACCCTTTGCTTATTGCATTGCAATTTGTCTTTGTGTGATTTCTCTGGGGAGATCTTCACCCACTTTAACAAACTCAATTGTGTGGAGTCAGTTCTCTCGTTGTGCTTTTTGGCACTTCTTCACTGTGTATCACTGTAAGTCCCACATGTGAGAGATTATTCTGTATATGTCCCTTTCCTTCATGTTGACCTCACTCAACAAGATCTACTTCCATCCACGTTGCTGCAAGTGTCATGATTTTGTTCTTTCATAGAGCTGCATAGTATTCCATTGTGTATAAAGACACAATCTCTGGGTCCATGCACCTGTAGTTGTGTGTTTGGGTTGCTTCCATGTCTTGGCTATTGTATTAAGCGTGGTGATAAATATAGGTGTCCATATGTCCTTTCAAATTAATGGTTTTGTGTTTGGGGGATAGATGCCAAAAAGTGGCACCATTGGGTCATATGGGAATTCTATTCCTATTTTTTAAAAAAATCTCCCTATTGCTTCCTGTAGGGAACAAGATGGTATTCCCGCCAACGGTGGATGAGGGTTCATGAGGATTCCTCTCTCACCACAACCAACGCTGGCTGTTTCCAGACTTTGGGGGATATGTATCATTCTCCCTGGCATGAGGTGGTATCTCCTTATTCTGATGTATATTTCCCTGATCTTGAGTGGTGACGAGCAGTGTCTCACACACCTATTGGCCTCCTGTACGTCTTCTTTGGGGAAATATCTTCAAACCTGTTTCACTGTTGCTGCTTGACAATCCTTAGCCTCAGTTTACCCCCACAGACTGTTTTTTCTTTTCCAAGAGACTCAGGTCTCCAGAAATCACACAGCCAACACTGCAATGTGGACACAACAGCGTTTTCTGTTCTGCCATCCATATTTATAATCATCAAACGTTTGCAAAGTGAGATGACGGTTTAGATCCTATGAGGGGGGGATGGCCCCAACCATGAGGTGGAGAAAATTGAAGTGCAGAGTTCTCGGCCCACAGAGAAATGGAAGCGAAATGAGGCTGTGAATCGCTTTGGCGGCGAGAGGAGAATTTTTGGAAGTAATGAAGGAAGCGGAAATTGGATGGGATGAGAAATTGGGGCCTGAATTGAAAAGCATCCGCCCGTGGCCTGAGTGACAGGACGGGGCTGACCTCGGCGGCCTGTCCACTGGGTACCGTGCCATCTGAATCAACTCTCACAAACCTCTAATACAAAAGGGCAGCATTGCCCGGGCGCGGCCGCCTGCGGGAAGCCCGTTGCGTTGTGACAAAAAGCGAAACCAGCGACTGAGTTACTGACGGTGTGTCCTGCTCTGCCCCCAATATTCCTCAGTGGCATTTTTTCTTCTCTCCCTGTTGCTGTTGGTAAAGACAGGGGTCAGGCAGCTAACAAGGCAGATGCTTCGGTCAGGTTCCCGCCACTGGCAGCCTGAGAAACGAGATTCCCTGCTAAGAAGCGCCCTCACTCCCTTCCTTCCTTCGGGGTGTCCCTGCCTGTTCAAGCACCGAGCATGTGACCGTCATTCTCCTGTTCCCTGCATCTGCAGTAGCTGGGACAGGGGGCACTGAGGGCTGCACAGACTGACCCCCGCATCCCTGTGAGCTGCAGTTTACCGGTTACTGTGACTTTCACTGCTTAGCCAGTTTCTTGGCATCTTTTACCACCAAACAATTTTTTTTATTATTTTTGGTTTTTTGGGTCACGCCCAGCGATGCTCAGGGGTTACTCCTGGCTCATGCACTCAGGAATTACTCCAGGTGGTGCTCAGGGGGACCATATGGGATGCTGGGAATCGAACCCGGGTCGGCCGCGTGCAAGGCAAATGCCCTACCTGCTGTGCTATCGCTCCAGCCCCATAACCACCAAGCAATGTGGAGGCAAAGTTATCCCAGAAAATCATTTCAGAAGTGTGCTTGATCTGTGCACTTTTGTTGGGGGAATTACCCCCTCCAGCCCCGCCCCTTGGTGTTCAGAGCTTCCAGGGCTCACTCCTGACTCAGCTCAGGGATCACTCTTGGTGGTGCTCAGGGGAGAATATGGATTGCCAGGGATGGAACCTGGGTCAGCTGTGTACAAGTCAAGAGCCTTAACCCCTGTAAGGAGAAACTTTTAAAATGTAGTTGCGGGGCTGGAGCGATAGCACAGCGGAGAGGGTGTTTGCCTTGCACACAACTGACCCGGGTTCGATTCCCAGCATCCCATCGGGTCCCCGAGCACCACCAGGAGTAGTTCCTGAGTGCAGAGCCAGGAGGAACCCCTGAGCATCGCCGGGTGTGACCCAAAATGCCATAAATAAATAAATAAATAAAATTTAAAAACATTTTTAAAATGTAGTTGCCAGGGATCAAAGCATTAGAACAGCGGGTAAAGCATCCACTTTTGTCGGCGGCCAACTCCAGTTCAATTTCCAGTTCAGCGTAGTCTCCAGAGCACGGCCAGGACTGATTCCCAAGCACAGAGTCACGAGTAGCCCCCCGAGCACCGCTTGAGTGGGTTCGCAAAGAACCCTTCCCAGAAAGATGCAGTTGCCTGGGTTTTCTTCCCCAGCCCCACTGCGCCACATGTAGGGGGGAGGGATGAAACGCCGACTTCAGAAACGCTTCCTCAGGCGATGCGTGAACGCAAGCCTGTGTTTTCAGAGCCCCTGGAAACTGCTGACTCTGGGTTCCTTCGCTGCTTCCACATTCCTGTTTCATCTCTAGAAGGTCCTTAAATAGCCTCCCCGCTTCCAGCACGCTGGCGTCAAGGTGCTCGCCGCTACCATCCTGGCAGTTGTGAAATGCCTTCCGGAACGGACCACGAGCAGCTCTCCGAGCTGGGGGCTGGGTTGCCCTCCCCTGGGCACCGTCCAGAGGCAAAGAGAGGTGGCATGTCTGCAAGGCCAGGACTGTGGCCGGGCCTGAGCTCACCACCATAGCAGCTGGTCTCGAACCTTCACCAGAACAAGACCCCCCACTGCACACAGGCGGGCCCACACGTCACCAGCGGACATGGGAAATCGGCTTAGGAATGAGCAGGAGTGACTGGCTAGGATGGGACCTCCAGCCCACTTTGGGGACGAGAGCCACACCCCTGGTGAAGTTAAGACACAATCAGGGAGAGCGTTGGCAAGCGGGATCACTTCATCCTGAGTCCTGGTACCTTCCCGTTGGGCAAGGGGTGTCAGTCGCACCTCAGGCCCTTTCCGGAAACTTCTCCGTTCTTCCTGGCCACCCTGAAGGTTGGAGCTGCTGCTGAATGCATTCCATGAGGTCGCTTGGCTGAGCCAGGGGGCTGAGCTGGCTCTTCTCAACTCTGTTGGAAATAAGAAAGTCCAAGAGGAAACTGTGTTTGCCCCGTGCACCAGCCCAGCCCTTAGCCAGAGTGTGTTCCTCAGAGCAACCAGCCGGGTCTGCTCGAGTGCGGGCTACCAGCCAACAGACAGGAGAATTTACAAGTCAGATTTTTTTTTTTAGGTTTTTGGGTCACACCCAGAGATGCTCAGGGGTTCCTCCTGGCTCTGCACTCAGGAATCACTCCTGGTGGTGCTCGGGGACCATATGGGATGCCGGAGATCGAACCCGGGCCAGTTGTGTGCAAGGCAAATGCTCTCCCCTCTGCACTATCTTCTGACCCCTAAATCTTGTAGGATTCCTGATAAAATGATCTCTTGCTCCTCAAGCAGGGAACTTGCAGGCCTGGGACGCCTGGAGAGTGGGGGGCCGGGGGGCCATCGTGGGGGACATGAGACTCGGGGACGTGCTTGGTTTGCAGCGGGGAGCTGGCCATGGAGTTGGGGCTCTCCGGGAGAGGTTGTTTCTGAGGTGACGTGTCTGAGGAACACAGGCCCTTGTTACCCTCCACTCGGGAGTGCCTCATGCAGGGGACGCATCCTGGGAAGGTCCGACTGGGAGGTCTTGGGTTTGAGGTCTGGGCTGTCATTGCGAGCACCCGGACACCCCCGCAGGGGACACAGTTAGAGAAAACACTGGCCTTCCTCCTGCACCGGCATCGGGCTGGATGCGGAGGACACCTTTTCTGCTCTCACCTTTCCCTCCAAACCTGGAAGTTTACCCAGGAAGAGGAGCCTCTGGCAGGGAGGGGGGGCTCAGAGACCATCCCTTGTTCCTCAAGGTGGGCAGAGGTCCAACATCACCCTCCAGATAGGCCCCTGGGGCCCTGCTCCTTTCCTGGGGGCGGGACTCTGTGTCCCACGTTGGGGAGTCCAGGAAAAGGAGCAGAAACCTGAGGGACCCTGTGAGTTCACAAGGCAGCATGCAGGTGCTGTGATGACATGTGTGTGTTCGGTGGCCAAGAGCCACCTCCCATCCTCCACAGGCCTTCCCAGCAGAGAGACGAGAGCCACACCATGGTGGTGAAAGTGGCCCATTTAATGCAGAGCTGCTAGCATCCTTATAGAGCATCCAAAGGGATCAGAGGCATAGGAATGCACGTCCATGTGATTTACAGAGGTGAGACATTCCAGCAGAGGCAATTCTCTGGGGGAGATAAACTCAAGGAGACAGTCTGTCTCCCAGGGATATCTATATTTCTTCTCTCTTTCCCTCTAGTCATATATATTAAACAGTCAAACAATTAATTCTACTTCTTACCAATACTTGCAGTCGTTTGGATAAACACAGTAAGAGACAAAGATCCCAAAACTTAGTTCTCTGGGCTGTGAGGGCAAGCAAGGCTCTTACCGTAAATCCCAGACTAAGTCCTCAGGCCAGTTCAGCTTGTCCTTCCCCGTGGGGGTTCTGTCTCTTAAGTCATAACAGCTTGCCTCAAGATCACATACTTATGCTTTCTAGACTGTTCCATTTTGATGCCGGGGGAGCTTTGCCACTCGCCCGGGGTCCATCCCACTCCCACCACGGGACCTCCCTTTTGGGGTGTTAGGAACCACAGCAACTGAAGCCTGAGTCAAGTAATTATGCCCAGGAGTAGATATATTTCAGAGTCAATCAACTCCCAAGTATTAGGAGCATAGCATTAACGGTCTTGCTGTGATTAACCAAAGGACATTGCTCTATAAGAAAATAAGAAAAGGCTTTAAGGGGAAACAGAAAAGCAAGTAATTCCTACAAATACAAAATCCAGAATTTCCAGAAAGTTTTGGCTTATAAATAACCAGGATTGACTTGGGGAACTGTGACAATGAGGTGTAACACACAAAGGAAACGTTAGAGATAAACTCAGAGGATTGGGGGTGCTCACAAGAGCACTGTAAGCCTCGCTGGGAGAAGGAAAAGGGGCGATTCACTGATGAAGCCTAAAACACTCGGGGTTTATATCCAACAGGACCCCAAGAAGGAGCTGGAGTCATAGTCAGCTGGGATGGTGTTCATGTCTTAGGATGGCAGATGGTCCCCCGACGCCCCAGGGGTGAGTCCCAAGTGCAGAGCCAGGAATAAGCTCCGAGAACCACTGGGAGTGACCCTCAAACCCAAACAACAGCCACAACAGAGATGACGGGCTCTGGGGAGCCCCACCTGCTTTTGGGTGGACCAAACACTGCGCTGGCCACAGAGGGGGGGCCACGGTCAGCCGCCGTTTCCTGGGCAGGCACCCCCGGACTAGTCCTGCCTGTAGGCAGAGCTGGGGCAGGCCGGCCAGCAGCTGGAGGTCAGGGTCACTGCCCCTACCCAGGTGCTTTCCTGCGCTTTCCCCTCCTGGAGCCAAGCACCAGAGCCGCGTCCCCAAGAAACGGCCACGCCACGGAGGCCACGCCACGGAGGCCACGCCACAGAGGCTATGTGACCAGCCAACACTTCTCAGCACCTTCCCAGCAGCCTGGCTTGTTTCCTAAACTCCTCCCTCCTGCCGCTGGCCAGCTCCTGAGGGCTGGCTCCAACACAGACCCCAGACGGCACCCACGCCCGCCCCCAGAGTTGATTCAGAGGAGGTAGGTTAGCCCAGTGGGCGGAGCGGTCGAGCAGGCATTTCTGGGTCTGTGGGGCTTCGGGAACCCCCTCGTGGGTTTCAGTCGCTCATCTTGGGGCAGAAAAGGAGGCCCTGGGCTCCATCTGTAAGGAGAATTTCTTGGAATCCAAGACAAAATGCCGGATGAGCGGGGCAGCCCTGGGCCTCTGCCCAACCTCAGGTGTCTGCAGAGAACCCCCGGCCTCCCCCAGTTGGGAGCTGGGAATCTCTTTCTGTGGAGGCTGAGAGACAGGGAGAGCCTGGAGGGGCAGAGAGGGCGGGGGAGGAGGAGTCCCCGCCGGAGAAAGACGCTTTTGTTCCCGAGAGATGGCTTTACAAAAGCAAACCTTGGAGAAGCACCTTTGTGGGCGGAGGCCCCAGCTTCCCCCAGTACGAGGGTGTCCGGGCCTCAGCTGCTGGACCCTGAAGGGCCCCACTGGGGCTCCCAGGGGTGACGGAGGGGCTGGGAGCACCAGAAACAAAACATGCCTTAAACAAAGGCCTTGAGGCTGTGGCCGGCTGAAGGGGAGGCCCCCCACGCTGATGCGGCCCAAGCCTCTGCCCCCCCCCATCCATTTCCCCCTCCATGCTGGGCTGAGGAGGAGGAGGAAGAGGAGGAGGGGGAGGAGGAGGAGGAGGAGGAAGAGGAGGAGGAGGAGGAAGAGCTTGAATAACCCCAGGGGGTGGGTGACCATCGCATCATAGGTCAATAGCGCTGGTACCCCTGGAGTGACTTGTAACGATGGGGACACGCCCAGCTGGACGCTGATTTAGGGTCTTCGTATCCTCCCTTCCCCGGCTCCCACGGCCCCCCGGGGTCCAGCAGGGAGAGGGTCATCCCGAGTGCAGATGGTTCGGCAAGCAGAGGAGGAGGAGGGAGGGAGGGAGGGGAGGAAGGGAGGGGTAGCCCGGCCCCACGTGAGTCAAAGTATTTCTAGAATTCTGAACCTCGTTCTTTCTGTTGCACTGAGCCACAGAGGAGATTTGAAGAATGCTGTTTTTAATTTACTAAGTATTTTCCCTCTTATGAAAAAAAATTGGAAGCACCCTGATTTCCTGGACAGTTGATGGTAGGGTTTCCTGCATACGACGGCCTTTCAGCCGCACCGTCCACTGCCCCCACACTAGCCTCACCGTGTCCCCCAAACGTGACCGTTCTCAGCTTCCGTTTTCCTTGACCCTTTGTTGCTCCCCCACTCTGCTCCACAGGAGACAGATGACCCTGTGCCCATCCCTCTCCCAGCCAACCTCTCGGCACGACCTCTCGGCATGGACCCCTCTGAAGATTCTTTGTGGAACCAGAGAGCGTGGAGGTGGCCGGGGGGCCCCCCGAGACCCTTGAACTTAACCACCCATTTCTGTCTCAGCCTCTTAGCTGTGGTTTCTCCCATGTGGACCCCAAGAGGGCTGGACAGGACTTGAGTGTCCAGTAGGCCCTGAGCTCCCCTGCATACCGTGCACTGCCATGACCTGGCTCTGCCTGCCCAGTGGGGTCTCCTCTTCCCTAGGTTGTGCGGAATCTTCTGGAAGATGTGGGCACACCGTCACACACACTGTCCTCCCGTTGTTCATCGATTTGCTCGAGCGGGCCCAGTAATGTCTTCATTTTGAGACTTGTTGTTACCGTGTTTGGCATATCGAATACATCACGAGTAGCTTGCCAGGCTTTGCCGTGCGGGCTAGATACTCTCGGTAGCTTGCCAGGCTCTCCAAGACGGGCGGAGGAATCGGACCCAGCTCAGTTGGGCTGGCTGTGCCCAAGGCAAATGCCCATGTGGGCACAGCTTTATCACAAACACACCTTCTCGGGGATCCAGTGATCACCCAGCGTGGGTGGCAGCAACCGTCCCTGGGTGGGTGACTTGGTTGGCACAAGTGGTGGGATGGTCACGCCCATGGCGATAGGAAACGCCTTCGGGCACAACCGAGGTCCAAGGCTGTCCTTCCGGTCTGTGGCCGCCAGCCTCGAAGGAGACGCCCAGGAGACAGTCCAGTGGCAGAGACCAGTCACACCCTCCATGCAGAGAACAGCCACTCAGCAACCCTGTCCCAGCCCCCGGGGGAGAGTGAGGGACTAACAGGCTCCAGGCGGGACCCTGTCGGGCTGCCTGTGAGAACCCAGCAGAGGGGCCATCAGCCTCAGAACCCGGAGAAAATGGACCAGATGGAGTCTCCATCCCCACAAGGGTCACAGTGCTGTGTGCAGCCCCCAGGGTGGGCTCCTAGGGACTCTGATGCTGGATGTCGCCGGGAGGTTGCCAGCCGTCTGACGAGTGTTTCCGGTTTAAGATGCATCAATTCGGCCTTCACGCCGGACTCATGGCCACCAGCACCCCTCCGCCTGACCACCAGGCTGAGGTGCCCGTTCCGCCTCTCACACCTCAGACGCCAGTCACCTTCCACTGACTGCAGGACCAGGGGCAGCGAGATAGGCACCAAGACAGAGCGCCAAGGTGAGCTCATCACGGCCCAGCAGGGCGCTAGAGGGACGAAGGTCTGTAACAGAGCTGACGACAGCAGGGGAGCGAGGCCCAGGTGGCCTCTGTGGGGACCTTAATGCTCCATCTCAGCAGAGCCCACAGCAGCAGCTGGGCCCTGAGAGGCAAGTACAGTGGGCCCAGAAGGGGCCGTGGGCACGGAGTTGCCGTCTTCGAGATCGTGGACGGTGGCACCCATGAGGGTCCTTTGTGGCGTCCCTTCTTCTGCCGCCTGTCCCAGCCCCCACTGCCCTGCCCGGGCTCCCAGCCTGTCCACTCTTACCCAGCCTTCCAGGAACTGGAGTGCTCGGTGGAACATTCCAGAACTCCTCCGCATCAGAGAAGGATAAGGAGTCGGAGCATGTGACGCTAAGGCACCTCCCTCCGTGGTGTTGCTTGTCAGGCACAGACGCGGGTTTCTGGCCGGCGCTGCTGTGAGGGGTCGGCCGGCTCTCCCCTGCCCGCCTGGGTTTTCTCCTGAAATCTCCCACACGCCGAATCTGTGCCTGGGAGGTCACTGAACGCCTAATGGCCTGTGTGAGTAAGCGGAGGAGGTCCCGGCAGGGAGCATGGGGGCGTCCTGTCTAAGATGGGTCCCACCTGGCACGCTGAGTTAAAGGACGGGGGAGGGGGCCGGCAGCAGCAGGTTGATGAATGAATGAAGGGAAGAATAGACGAATGGGGGAAGAAAGGAAGGGATGGAGGGAGGAAGGAAGGAATGGAGGGAGGAAAGAAGGAAGGGAAGAAAGAAGAGAGAGAGGAATGAAAGAAGTAAGGAAGAAATGGAGGGAGGGAGGAGGGAGGGAAGAAGGAAGGATGGAAGGGAGGAAGGAAGGAAAGGAGGGAAGGAGGTAGGGAGGGAGGAAGGTAGGGAGGGAGGGAGGAAGGAAGGAAGGAAGGAAGGAAGGAAGGAAGGAAGGAAGGGAGGGAGGGAAGGTAGGGAGGGAGGGAGGAAGGAAGGAAGGAAGGAAGGAAGGAAGGAAGGAAGGAAGGAAGGAAAGGAGGGAAGGAGGGAGGGAGGGAGGGAGGAAGGAAGGAAGGAAGGAAGGAAGGAAGGAAGGAAGGGTGAATGGATGGATAAATGAGTGGGTGGATGGATGAAGGATGAGTGGATGTATTGGAGAATGGGTAGGTGGATAGATGGATGGATGGATGGATGGATGGATGATGGATGGATGGATAGATGAATGGGTGGGTAGGTGGGTGGCTAGATGGGTGGATGGATGGGTGGGTGGGTGGATGGGTGAGTGAGCAGATGAATGGGTGGGTGATTGGATGGATGGATGGATGGATGGATGGATGGATGGATGGATGGATGGATGGAAGAATGGGTAGATGGATGGGTGGGTAGGTGGATGGGCAGATGGGTGGTTAGTGGATGGGTGGAAGGGTGAGTGGGGAGATGGGTTGGTGAATGAATGTACAATTACATTAAGTGAGAAGTGCTGGGAATCTTCAGGTGCAAGTCAGGTGATTTTTGTGACCGGAAACTCACTATAGGAACTTAATGCTGTTGGTCTCCAAGGGCTCGGCTCAGGCTGGTTTCATTCGAGTCATTTCCCCCAGAAGGTCACTTTCCAGGACGTGGTGTCGGGGAGACTTACTGCTCCTCATTAACCCGTGGCCTCTGGCGCAGACGCGACTCATCTTCTGGTCGGCTCCAGCGCTTGCTCACACCGCCTTTAAGTGGCCGGGTTTAGATGTCCCCCGGATCCTGGAAGAAACACCCCCTTTTCCAGGAATCTCAGCTCATTTCCCTGACGATCCAACCAGCCAGGGGCTCCGGGAGTGTGAGTCAGCTGCCCAGCCAGCCCGGGCCCTGACATAGCGCTGTGGTCATCGCCTGCTGGATGGCTCTCTGGGCACCCCCTGACTCCACACACACATCTGCAGAATCAGGGGTCCGAGTGGTCTCTCCTCCCCCTGTGATCCCCCACTGAGGACACATTGCACGGCAACCAGTCTGCAGCCTCAAGGTCTGGACGGACGAGCCCTCTGTCCCCGACAGGGCTTGTGCAGGTCACTCCGGGGCATCACCCCATCGCCACACCCAGGTTCCTCTGCGCTCAGGGAGCCTTGGCCTGACCGCCTCCCTGCCCAGTCCAGCCAGCCACCCCGTCCCTGCCCGTGTAACCCTGCCATCTGCTTCCCAAAGGAACAAAGGGACTTCGCAGACACTCGGAGGGGGACCTGGAGTGACATTCTCCTATCCAAGCGCCGGGAGGCCATGCAGGCCACAGAAGCTGAAGGAAGAGAAAAGACAGTTGGCGGCCCCATGGCAGCACCTCTGTGCCCAGGGCGAGGCTGCCTGGCTGCTTCCCTGGGGGAGCCTGGTTAATCATCCTTTGCCTCAGTGCAGCAGAATTGGAGAATTAATGATCCGGCCCGACCTCACTGAATCCCAGTGTAGGCTTAGGGTAGTAGCACTGTAGCACTGTCCTCCCATTGTTCATCGATTTCTCGACCGGGCCCAGTAATGTCTCCATTGTGAGACTTGTTGTTACTGTGTTTGCCATATCAAATATGTCACGGGGAGCTTGCCAGACTCGCCGTGCAGGCAGGATACTCTCAGTAGCTTGCCGGGCTCTCGAAGAGGGACGGAGGAATGGAACCCAGGACAGCCGTGTGCAAGGCAAATGCCCTACCCACTGTGCTATCGCTCCAGTCCGGGCTTAGGGTAGTAGCCTCAGAATATCTGTCACTGCCCTGCTCTGTGCGGGCAGAACCGAGGAACTGGCCAACAGTCATCGTTTTCTGTCCTTTGAATCCTCTGAGCAAGATGTGTCATTTCCACTTGCGTTTCATATTGGGGTTGATCAGTTTTTTCTCTTGTTAGGAGCGATAGCACAGCGGGTAGGGCGTTCGCCTTACAAGCGGCCAACATGGCCGACCCGAGTTCGATTCCTCCGCCCCTCTCGGAGAGCCCGGCAAGCTACCGAGAGTATTCGATATGCCAGACACAGTAACAACAAAGTCTCCAATGGAGACGTTACTGGGCCCGCTCGAGCAAATCGACGATCAACGGGAGTGCCTTTACTTTACTTTACTTACTTACTTTACTCGTGGAATCCCTGTTCTCGGATCTCTGAGCGTCTGCCCACGTGGACCTCCTCTGCGTGAAGGCGGGGTAGTGCTCCAACAGCACCCCCAAAGCCCACTAGCTCCTGTACTTAAAAAATGAAGATGATTACAAGAATGTGTGGCACCATTCTGCCGAAGGGTTTGTTCTTCTAAGGCTTTTGAGATTTCCTCTTCCAAAAATCACTATATCTGAAACGAATCTCGAAGCCATAAAGGGAATCAAGGAATAGAGCAGACGAAAACCTTGGATATGAAAACATAATCACTTTGTAAATCTCAGTTCTTTAATTAAATTTTTTTAATTCATTGTAAAAAAAAATTCCCACATGATCACCATAGGACCCTTCAAACAAAATCATCAAGGAAAGACAGATGAGAGATTGGGCCAGTGGCAAGTGTCCAGCTCACCAGTGGCCTGACCCCAAGGCCGCACCATCACCTGCGGTCACACATCACTGGGCTTTCTGCTCCAGTTTTCTCTCCGTATGGGCACAGTGATTTGACATTATTCTCATTTTATTTTAAATTCTAGACTACTCAATGGCTGCATCCCACCTCCTCTAAGGACTGTCACACAAGGCCATCCTGGAAAAGGGATCCGGGCCGGAGAGACAGCAGAGGTGAAGGTACCGCCTTGGTTGGGTCTTAGGAAGCACACAGGGTCTGCTGAGAACCACCAAGAGTGAGTCCCGAGTACTTCTGGGTGTGAGCCCTGAGCAAAGGGTCGGGAGCCAGCCTGAGCACAGAGCCGGGAGTCAGCCCTGAGCACAGAGCCAGGAGCCAGCCCTGAGCACTGCTGAGTGTGGGCAATCTTTCCCCCTGCTGCAATAATCTGACTGGATCGACGGAGAAGCCTGCCCCAGTATCCCTTTCATGCTTCAGCTTCTCCCAAGAGTCAGGATACCGGGAGCCTTCCTTTCTGCCCGGGCACTGCAGAAACTCGTCACATCACTTCCAGGCCAGCCAATACGGGCAGCTCCGGCGAGTATCTGGGTCTGTTCCTCCACGGCCCAACCCACTGTACTAGTGTTCTGGCCCCTTTTTCTTCTTTCTTTCTTTCTTTCTTTCTTTCTTTCTTTCTTTCTTTCTTTCTTCCTTCCTTCCTTCCTTCCTTTTTTTTTTTTTTTTTTTTTGCTTTTTGGGTCACACCAGGCGTTGCACAGGGTTTACTCCTGGCCCTGCACTCAGGAACTACTCCTGGCGGTGCTCAGGGGACCATATGGGATGCTGAGGATTGAACCCAGGTTGGCCATGTACGAGGCAAATGCCCTACCCACTGTGCTATCGCTCCAGCCTCTTTCTTTCTTTCTTTCTTTCTTTCTTTCTTTCTTCCTTCCTCCCTTCCTTTCTTTGTTTTTTCCTCCCTTCTTTCCTGCTTCCCTCTCTTCCTTCCTTCCTTCCTTCTTCTTTCTGTCTTTCTTTCTCTCTCTTTCTTTCTTTCTTTCTTTCCTTCTTTCTCTTTCATTCTTTCTTTTCTTCCTTCCTTCTCTTTCTCCTTCCTTCCTTCCTTCCTTCCTTCCTTTCTCTCTCTCTCTCTCTCTCTCTCTCCCTCCTTTCCTTCTTCCTTCCTCTCTTTCTTTCTTTTGAGTTTCAGGCATACAGTACTCTAACACTCCCTTCACCAGTGGCCACCACCCTCCACCCATGTCCCCAGGTTCCTTTCCAACATCAGCCTGCCTCTGTGGGGGTACTTCCCCCTCCCACTGTCCTAGTGTTCCCTTCTCTAACTTATTCCCTGCCCCGGTGGAGACCAGGTCTCCTGCTCTCCATTTCTATTGCCATTGGGCATTTGCTATTCCCTGACAAGGTTTCTTTCTATCCTATATACCAGATATCATTCTCAGTCTGTTTTTCTCCCTCTGGCTGATTTTACTCAACACGATACTCCCTAGATCCATCCATGCTGCAGCAAATTGCATGACTTTGTCTTTTCTCAGGGCTGCGTAGTATTCCATTGTGTCTATGAGCTATCATTTCTTTCCTTCTTTATTTTTTAACTATCATTTCTTTATCCAGTCATCTGTCCGTGGGCGTGTGTGTTGTTCCAGCTATTGTTTGCAGACTGGAATAAATACAGGAGCTGCGTATGTTTCTCTACGGGGAAAAGACACTAAACCCTATAGAGCAAGGGATTCTGGAAACGCCATTGTCAGCCTGAGACACAGAAGGTGGAGGGGTGCAGTGATGCTGGTGGTCGTGCTGGTGATGGAAGAGGCGCTCGCCGCCGGGCTGGTTTTGCTGGCTGGGGAGGACAGTTGTAGATCTTCTGGGTTTTGGTAAGAATTCAAGTTCTAAACATTTCTCCACAAACAAGCCTGTTGTTCTCACTTTTTCTTTTTTTTTTTTTATCTTTCTTTTGACACTTATTTCTATCAAGCCTCATTTATTTTTTAGATTTGAGGGGAAAAGACGGTGTCCTTGTGTTAGTTCGCTCTGAGGCTGGGTCTATACGATCCTGGTGTTTTAAATGATTTTCGAAAAGGTTCAAGGATTTTGTCTGGTTTTGGCGATAACGGTGGTGATGGTGATGATGGTATTGGTGTGGTAACGATGTGGTGTGATGACGATGGTGGTGATTAGTCTATGGGGGGAGTGGGGGCTAAGTGAATTCATTGTTGCCCCTGGGAATGTCTAATGCTCCCCTGCATTTCCTCTTACACATCTAGGAAATGCGTTTTCCTTCCTACTTCACCAGACAATGCGTTTCCATAGCGCCACTCGTGCCTGCGACTTTGTTCTGTAACCCAGAACTTTGCCGACAGGCCTGGGACAGTTTCATTGTCCAGTCAAATTCCCTTTCCAGTATCAGAACTAAAAATTAAGTAACTTTCCACACTTGGGAAAGTTACTTTTTGTTTTGTTTTGTTTTGTTTTGATTTTTGGGTCACACCCGACGATGCTCAGGGGTTATTCCTGGCTCATGCACTCAGGAATCACTCCTGGCGGTGCTCGGGGGTCCATATGGGATGCTGGGAATCGAACCTGTGTCGGCCATGTTGGCTGCGTGCAAGGCAAACGTCCTACCCGCTGTGCTATCTCTCCAGCCCCGAAAGTTACTTTAAAAAAAAAATCTGACATTTATTCTTATTGCTCCATTCTTTCAGATGAACTCTGAAATTATTTTGAGAAGTTTTTTTCCAAAAAATATAGTAGATGTTTGGGGGGCACTTACTGGAATCATAGAAACTGGGAAGTTTTGTTAATGAAATCTCATCCAGGATCTATTATAAAATGATTATTATTGAACATTTCTCGGTAAGTATAATAATAATGTTTATAATAACCACAATGTTTTTCTAAATGGACATAGAAAAGATAAAAAACTCGGGGACAGATTAAGCCTGGATTAAGGCTCGTACATTATGCCCCCAGAATGCCTCCAGGCTCTTCGTGGCCCCTGAGCAGGGCTGGTGCAGCCCTGTCGGTCCCTAGGCTCTGGGTGGCCTGGGCAATCCCTGAAGGCAGGACCAAGCATCACTGTACCCTCAGGCTCTGACATTGAACAAGTAGACCAAGAATCACCATGAGGGGCCCCTGGACAACCCTGAAAAAAGCAAAACAACTGTAAAAACTCAATTTGTATTATGTTCATATGCAACCCCTGACTTTTATCAATATTCCATTTGGGGGGGGGGGTTACAGAGCGAGCACAGAAGGCTCAGCAAACGCTTTGTATGCGGGAACATCGGGTTCATTCCCTGGTGAGGACCTTCCCTGCTCCCCCCAACCCCGGCAGCTCCCAAATGAACCCCAAGTGCCAGCCGTGAGTGACCCCTAAGCTGGTGCCGGCACTAGTACATCAGGGGTTTGACCTTAAAAGGTTGGCCTGGAAATAGCAGCTTCTCCCCTGCTCACACCCAGTGTGTGGTCCTGACCTCAACCCCGGCCAGGTAACAATGTGGCCATCAGAGTAACAATGTAACAATGTGCTCCGGAGTCAGTCTCCTTATTTCCGATTCTGCTTCTTATTTCTGATTCCGCTTCGCTGTGTTTTCTCCCATTAAGTCCTTGATTATACTTGGCAGAGGTATTCATTGTCTTTGCAAATGGATTTCTTTTTGTTTGGCTTAAGAAGCCTATGATTTTCTTATTAGTTTCTCCTTTTCTTTTTTTTTTTTTTTAACTGAGACCTTTTTTAGCTACGGGCTGATGGAGGGTGTGTGCTGCCGAGGCATGGTGAGCTGTGTGGTTTGCTGTTATTGTTCTGTTTCCTGGCCTGGGGGCAGAACCCAGGGCTTCCCATGACCAAGACTGGAACTTTACCCTCAAGCTACGTCCCTGGCCCCAGTTCCCACTTTTATTAATTGAATATTCTCTTGAAGCCCATGCACCAAATGATTGCTCATACACGCATTCTTTATCTGGTATTAAAGGCTACAGACTAAAAGTCACCTCTCAGATACTTTTTTTTTTTTGCTTTTTTGGGTCACACCCGGTGATGCTCAGGGGTTACTCCTGGCTTTGCACTCAGGAATCACTCCTGGCAGTGCTCAGGGGACCATATGGGATGCTGGGAATCGAACCTGGGTCGGCCGCGTGCAAGGCAAACGCCCTACCCGCTGTGCTATTGCTCCAGCCCCCTCTCTCAGATACTTTTGGCAGTGCACTGTCCTCGCATTTATGGCCTCCTAGATAATTTAACATTTGGTGACATTTGGGAGAGCTTTTATTATTTTTTTTTTTGGTCACGGCTGTTTGGATTGCTGTTCTGGGTATTAATTATTATTATTTTTTTAATTTTAGAAGATGGGGTCAGCAAGTAATTTGTGGGGTGATGCTTGGGGTCATTTTTAAACGCCAAAGGGCTGCCACATTCTAATAAGTGTCCCTCCCACCCCCATCGTGAAGCTCAGCTCTGACCCCATGAAGTCGTGGTACTATCAGGGGATGGATTAATAGTTCCCCATGACACCCGGGCCTAGCCTCTGGCTCCTGATAATATTACTGGATGGTGAAAAGCTACTTGGCGGGTGTAATTAAGATGAGAATCAGGCGGTGTGTGTGGTGGGGGGATGGGGGCTGTGAGGGGCATCCAGTGGGCTCCAGACACAACAACCAAAGGGATATTTGGAAGAGGAATGTGGAGAAAAATGGATTGAGAGAAGTTGCAATGCCACAGCCGAGGAAGACAATAAAGCACTATCGGCTTTAAAGATGGGGGACCCCATGCCAAGGGGTGCAGCTCCCAGAGACAAAGAAGCCCCCTGCAGGAACCCCACCTGATGTCCTTCCAGGCCCCCAAAACTGCCCCAAACACGGGCCCAGACACAGGGGAGCCCAAGTGTGTGCCCCAAAATCCCCCCAAGTCTTGGACTTTCTCTCTTGGTGTTGGGGCGATGGGTGGAGGCCACACATGGACAAAGTGGGGTTCCCAGGCCCCCCTGAACAGCCAGTGCTGGTGTGGGGGACACGCCCGTGACCTGCGGCTCAGGAAGCTGGTGTGGAGTCGACAGTGGCCGGGGGTTCGAGCAGGAAGGCTGGAGCTTTGCAGCGGAGGGGAACAGGCCCTGCCCCCCCGCCCCCGCCCCCTTCTCCATTCTCCAAACCTGCCCGCGTCCAGCAGTGACCTTTCACCAGCCTGCGAGTGTGGACGGGTCATCCCTCCCCCGTCATTCCTGCTGGTCTCAGCTGGGCCCCGGGACGGTGGGGGAAAGGAATAAAATACCCCGAAGTGCCCTTCAGCCAGTGCCCCTACCAGCGGGGCGGGGGTGGGGGGCTCCCCGCCTGTCTCTGCAGCCCACCTACGGGCACCCACAGCCCCCGCGCAGGACAGACACCCGCCGGCCGTGCCAGTCACGCGTCACCCTCCTAAACTGTTTGCACAGAAACTCGGAGAGGGCCGGGCTTCCGAGCTGGCTCGCGAGAAAAAGAAAAATCAAACAATCGCTATCTGCTTGACGTGAGCTCCTGCCTGACTTTTTTTTTTTCACCTCTCATAAATCAAAGTGTAAAAAAGGGACAAAGGCTGAGATTCCTGCACCAGGGCCGAAATAGCAGCTGCCTCCATCCCTCAAGCCATCCCAACGGCAGCATCTGCAGAGCCCACAGAGGTGAGGAGCTGGCACCAAGCCCCCGAGGCCGGGACTAGGACAGGCGCCCCTTGCTGCCCGGGGGCTGAGTCACCCTCCTCTTTCTCTGATCCCACCACATTCCTCTCGGCAGGGGGTCCCCCCCCACACACACACGGGTTCACAGGAGCCCTTGGCAGCAATTCCATGGTGGGGTAGAAAATGAATCACTTTGGGGATGTTTAACTTTTGTTTGTTTGTTGGAGGCATCTCACCTGACAGTGCTCAGCGGCGACTCCTGTGCTGGGACAGGGGCAGGAGAGAGGGGAGGGGGGGCAGTCACTCCCTCAGTCCCTGGGACCAAGTGCGTCAAGGTCAGTGTCGAGGTCAGAAGGGCTCAACTCTGCAGCACACAAATCACTTTTGTTAAAGTGACAGAGCGGGACTGGAGCCATAGCACAGCGGGTAGGGCATTTGCCTTGCACACGACTGACCCGGGGTTCGATTCCCAGCATCCCAGATGGTTCCTCTGAGCACCGCCAGGAGTAACTCCTGAGTGCAGAGCCAGGAGTAACCCCTGAGCATCGCCGGGTGTGACCCAAAAAGCAAAAAATAAAATAAAAAAGTGACAACGCATCTTCAGCAGCTTTTCTGAGCGACTCTGACTTGTCTCCTTCCCGTCCAGCAAAGGGAGAGCCGGACCCTTGTTCCCAGGAGGCGAGAGAGGCGAGAAGGGAGGTCCGACCAGGAAAGACCAGCCACGGGAAGACATGAAGGACTTCATGTCAAACTCTTCGATGCTCCGGGGTTACTCCTGGCTGCTCTGCACTCAGGAATCACTCCTGGCGGAGCTCAGGGGACCCTATGGGATGCCGGGGATTGAACCCGGATCGGCTGCATGCAAGGCAAACGCCCTCCCCGCTGTGCTATCACTCCAGCCCCACGCTTGAACGGCTTTAACGGAACATGGACTGTGGACGCCAGGCGGGCCGGGCCAGGAGGCTGCAGAGATCAGGGAGACTGTGGTGGGGGGACTGAGAGACTCCCGGAGTTGCGAGGGTCTCCCACAGGGGTGCGGCAGGCGGGCAGGGGTGGAGCGGTTCCAGGCGACTAGCAAGAGGACAGCTGCGCCAGGCAGGGGAGATTCCCTCACCCACACCAGCGTTTGTCTACCGACGTCGCTGAGGTTCTTGGCGAGACGCAAAAGGTGGGCAGGTCCCACCCCCTGGTCTTGAGGGGGTCAAGCATTAGCAGCCCCTAATGCACAGACATGGGATAGCAGCCCCAGGAAAGAAGGGGGTGTCCCGGAGAGCTGGGGCCCCTCCACCCCTGCATTGGGTGGGGGAGGGTCGGGAGGGCCTGGCGGTAGGACGGGGAGAGCTTGAACATGCAGGGATGGGGGGAGGGGGGTGGGGAGGGGGGTGGGACGAAGACTCTCAGGTAAAGGCAGGGGTCAGGAAAAGTGGCTGTAGGGGTGGGGAGACTGAAGGATACTGGAGCAGGAGGTGGGGGAATGAGAAACCCTGGTGGGAAGCACAGAAGCTCCTGGAACTGTGGAGACGCAGAAACTTCTAGAACTGTGGGGACACAGAAGCTTCTGGAACTGTGGGGAGACAGAAGCTTCTGGAACTGTGGGGACACAGAGGCATCTGAAACTGTGGGAAAACAGAAGCTTCTGGAACAATGGGAATACAGAAGCTTCTGGAACTGTGGGGATACAGAAGCATCTAGAACTGGGGAAAAACAATCTTCTGGAACTGTGGGAACACAGAAGCTCTGAAACTGTGGGGACACAGAGGCATGTGAAACTGTGGGAAAACAGAAGCTTCTGGAATGATGGGGATACAGAAGCTTCTGGAACTGTGGGGAGACAGAAGCATCTGGAACTGGGAGAAAACAGAAGCTTCTGGAACTGTGGGAACACAGAAGCTTCTGGAACTGTGTGGGCAAAGAAGCTTCTGAAACTGTGTGGGCAAAGAAGCTTCTGGAAATGTGGGGAAACAGAAGCATCTGGAACTGGGGGAAAACAATCTTCTGGAACTGTGGGGACACAGAAGCTTCTGGAACTGTGGGGACACAGAGGCATGTGAAACTGTGGGAAAACAGAAGCTTCTGGAACGATGGGGATACAGAAGCTTCTGGAACTGTGGGGAGACAGAAGCAACTGGAACTGGGGGAAAACAATCTTCTGCAACTGTGGGGACACGGAGGCATCTGAAACTGTGGGAACACAGAAGCTTCTGGAACTGTGGGGACACAGAGGCATGTGAAAATGTGGGAAAACAGAAGCTTCTGGAACGATGGGGATACAGAAGCTTCTGGAACTGTGGGGAGACAGAAGCATCTGGAACTGGGGGAAAACAATCTTCTGGAACTGTGGGGACATGGAGGCATCTGAAACTGTGGGAACACAGAAGCTTCTGGAACTGTGGGGAGACAGAAGCATCTGGAACTGGGAGAAAACAGAAGCTTCAGGAACTGTGGGGACACAGAATCTTCTGGAACTGTGGGGACACAGAAGTTTCTGAATTTATGGGTCTGGGTTTGCTCTGAAGGCCTGGGGCTGTGGTGGGGAGTTCTGAGTGGACGGGCAGGGTCCTGACAGGACTCAGGAGAGTGGTCAATGTGGCCACTACAAGGGTCAGGCTGAGGCCCCAACCCCACCCCATTGTGGGCGTAGGTGTCAGGAGGAGGAGAGAGGCCGCGTCAACCCCATCTGGAAAGCGGCGAGAAGGCGAGAAGCCCTGAGAATATGTGTGGGTCTGGGCTGGGGCGTTTCTGAGGGGGGAAGTCCCTGCCCTGCACCCCTCTGCAAGCACATGGGCCTGGTTTGCACCCTGGGGCACGAGGCCACTGCCTGACGGGGGCCCCGAACCCAGAGAGCGGAAGATCAAGTCCAGTCCCCTGCTCCCCCCAGGGCCCTGCCAGGGCTTGTTCCTTCTGGAACCTTCTCAGCCCACCCTGGACTCTCTTTTCCTGCAAGCCTGGTTGTCTCCAAGCGCTTTCTCACTGCACTAACGAGAGAAGCCCCAGCCTTCTGTGGGGTGCCCGCCTCTAAGGTTTGAATCCAGCCCCCCAGCCTGGTTCCTCTGCATGGGCAGGGAGGTGGCTCTGAGCACGGGTGCCAACACTGCCCTTGTCAACTGGGGCGGGGGCTTTGGTAAAGCTCGCAAAGCAAGTGGTTGATTTGGGATCACACCCGGCAATGCTCAGGGCTGACTCCAGACTCTGTGCTCAGGGATCCCTCCTGGCAGGGTCTGGAGAACCCTGTGTGGTGCCAGGCAGGGAATTCGGGTCAGCTGCTATAAGGCCAGGACCCGGCCCACTGTGCTTTCTCCCCCCACCCCTTAGAGAAGCAACTTTTTTTTCTTAAAATTTTATTAGTGAAACACCATGAGGTACAGATGTAGACTTACAAATTTTTGTGCTTTGGTTTCAGTTATACAATGATCGAATACCCATCCCTCCACCAGTGCCCATCCTCCACCACCACGGATCCCAGTATCCCTCCCACCCCCCATCCTCCCCATCCCACCCTACCTCTGTGGCAGGGCCTTCCCTTTTGTTCTCGCTCTCCTTTTGGGTGCTGTGGTTTGCAAAAGAGGTACTGAGTGGCAATCATGTTCGGTCTGTAGTCTACTCTCAGCACACATCTCCCATCCTGAGAGGAACCTCCCAAAACCCTTTATTTGGTGCTCCCTTAGAGAAGCAACTTTAATGAAGATAAAGCAGCTCCCGACTCCTACAGTGGTTAGCTTCCCATCAGGCTTCAGTGTCCAGACTTTTATTTTACTTGGGGGTCACGCCTGCTGATCTTTGGGAGGTGCTCCCAGGCCGGTGCTCAGACTTGGGTCTTGGGAGAACCCAGTCCCTGCAGAACAGGCCCGAGCGCCGGCAGCTCTGGGGGGTGCTGACAGTCCAGTGTGCCGGGGGTGATGGCATGGCAAGTCACAGGACCACCGGAAACGATTCCTCTGTGTGGGGTCGAACCCCAAATCATGCACCAGAGTTGGTCTCATTGTCCTTCCGGTTTCATGAGACTTTGGCACGCTCATGGCCTTGGACAGCCACATAAAATACATACGTGCTCCTGAGTCAGATCACACGCAGGGAGTTTAGAAAAGGGCTTCGCTTCTTTTTTTTTTCTTTTTTTACTATTTCATTTTATTTATTTATTTATTTATTTGCTTTCTGGGTCACACCCAGCGATGCTCAGGGGTTCCTCCTGGCTCTGCACTCAGGAATTACTCCTGGCAGTGCTCGGGGGACTATATGGGATGCCGGGGATCGAACCCGGGTCGGCTTCATGCAGGGCAGACACCTAACCCGCTGTGCTATCGCTCTGGCCCCCAAGGGCTTCGCTTCTCTGCCCACCTGCCCCCTTCTCTGCCCCTCAAGCTCCGACTTCCGCTTTCATGCTCAGGCCGTCCGTGTGTCCGTTGTTTTAATTGTACTCAAGGACTGCGGTTGACAAAGTTATTAATACTTAAGTTTTCAGGGGCCGGAGCGATAACACAGCAGGGAGGGTGATTGCCTTGCACGTGGCCAACCCGGGTTCGATCCCCAGCATCCCATATGGTCCCCTGAGCACCGCCAGGGATAATTTCTGAGTGCAGAGCCAGGAGGAACCCCTGAGCATCGCCAGGTGTGACCCAAAAAGCAAAAATAAATTAAATTAATGCTGGGGTCAAGTGTGACTCTAGGCATCCCCTTTTACTACACCACACTTCCTCACCCTAGAGTCCAGTACACCTGGGGGGACTCAGCCACCCTCTGGGCCCGTTCTGTGCACAGTGTGTGTGTGTGCTGTGATTCCCTGTGGTGGCCCTGAATGCCACCTCAGTGTGACCATACAATATGAACCACCCCCATTGTGGCTGTGTCCCAGCCTGCCCCAGGCCCCGCCTGTTTGTAAACATGACCCTGCCCTTGAGCAACACAAGTGCCTCTGCCACAGAGGGTCTTGGTCCTTATCTCTTGCTTCTGCCTCTGAGCTTTGACCCTGGCGGGCCCAACGGCCGAGCAGCCCACAGGGCGGACATTGCCAGGGCCATGTTAGTCAGGCGAGACTCGGGCAGGCGCCGAGGGGTGAAAGGGCTCGAGAGTCAGGGAGGGGGCGGTGCCCGGTGTCCACTCGTCCTGACTTAAGGCATCCAGCAGAAGTGTAGCCAGCGGGGGAGGGGGAGGGCACATCAGTGGCCTGTGGAGGTAGAACCTTCCAGAACAGCCAAGAGCAGTGGTGAGCGGAGTTTCCGGAAGAGGCAAAGTCTGGACAGCGCTGCCAGGCTGCAAGGAGGAAGGTGAAAGGTCAGGAGAGATCATGGAAGGACCACGGGGTGGGGCATGGAACATTCTAGAACAGAGAACAGCGGACACACCGAGGCAGGGTGCTCCTATGAGGCCACCCTGAGACAGGACTTTGTCTAGAGTCCAGTACACCTGGGGGGACTCAGCCGCCCTCTGGGCCTGTTCCATCTGTGAAGGGTCAGGGGTCACGGGGTCCACAGACATCACCAGTGACCCACGCAGTGGGGCTGTAGAAAGAAGGGACCCCGCAGTCGGCTGCTAGAAGGGTGGAAATGTTCGGGGGGGTCACTCAGGGTCCTGATATGGGACTTGCCGGAGCTGCACCCTGGGGGGAACCCCACAGAGCTCGGGTCAAGGGGCAGGTGGCGGCAATACAGCCTCCTGGGGAAGGTTGGGGGCTTCGGTTCTGAGCCATCCTGCCGGGCAAACAGGACTGGTCTCAGAAATATGGAGCCACAAAGCAGGGACATGGAGATGAGGGGACCAGAGAGGGATGCAGCAGGTCCAGTGCAGCACAGCAGCACCCAGACTAGAGGGACAGCAGGTGCCCAGGGCGGGGCTGCCACACCTGGCAGCCGACAGCTGCTCTCTGGGCCAGAACCCATTCTGAGGACTCACCCCAACCCGACAGCAAGCAGACCTGGAGAAGGGGGCATGAGCACACCCCCAAATTACCCACTTGCACCCCAAATACACCAAGCCACCTGCACCCAAATACACCCACCTGCACCTGCACCCCCGCTCTGATACTTTGGTCCGCCTGGACATGTATTCATGTGTGGAGACTCACAGTCATGCTTCTGGGCCTCACACACCCGGGGGTCCCACCCCTGCACCCCACAGCCTCTTGCCCATGTAACGTTCCTGGGCAGGGAGAGGATCTCACACAGCCTGCATGGGGGAGGGAGAGAGGGAGGGAGGGAGGGATAGGTGGGTGGAAGGGATAGGTGGGTGGGTGGATGGATGGGATGGATGGGTGGGTGGGTGGGTTGGCGGATGGGTGGGTGGATGGATGGATGTGTGGATGGGTGGATGATGGATGGATGGATGAATGGAAGGAAGGAAGGAAGGAAGGAAGGAAGGAAGGAAGGAAGGAAGGAAGGGTGAGTGGATGGATGTGTGGGTGGGTGGGTGGATGGATGAATGGATGGATAAATGGAAGGATGGATGGATTGATTAATGGAAGGAAGGAAGGAAGGAAGGAAGGAAGGAAGGAAGGAAGGATGGATAGGTGGATGGGTGGATGGGTGGGTGGGTGGATGGATGGATGGTAAATGGAAGGATGGATAGATGAATGGAAGTAAGGATGGATGGAAGGAAGGAAGAAAGGAAGGAAGGAAGGAAGGAAGGAAGGAAGGAAGGAAGGATAGGTGGGTGGGTGGTTGGATGGATGTGTGGCTGGGTAGGTGGATGGATGGACAGATGGATGTATGGGTGGATAGATGAATGGAGGCAGGGATGGATGGATAGATGGATAAATGCATGGATGGGTATATGGATGGATGGATGGATGGATAAATGGATGGATGGGTAGACGGATAGACAGAAGGATGGATGGATGGATGGATGGATGGATGGTTGGATGGATGGATGGGTAGATGGATAATGAGTGGATGGTAGATGGATGGTAAATGGATGGATGAATGAACGAATGAATGTGTGGGCAGGTGGGTGGAAGGATGGATGGATGGATGATGGGGGATGGATGGATGGATGGGCAGATGAATGGATGGGTGGATGAACATATGGGTGGGTGGATGGACAGGTGGGAAAATGATAGAATGGATGGGTGGGTGGGTGTTTGGGTGGAGGAACAGGTTAATGGACAGCTGTATGGAAGGGTGGATGGATGAGACCGTGGATTGAAGGTGGGTGGGTGAGTGGATGGATAATGAATGAATGAGGCCAGAAAGCTGGGGGAGAGGAAGTTCTGGAGCAGGAGAAAGGCAACCACATGTAAACATCTGTGGGCGGCCGCTGCGTGCAGAGGTGGTGAGGCCTCTATCTGCAGATCTCGCCTGGGAGGGCACCGAGAGCTGGTGTCTGTTCAGCGTCTGAGCTCAGCAGGTGGGTGGGCGGGCACAGTTGTGGCCCCGGAGGGTGTGTGTGGGTGGGAACCCTGCCTCACAGCAGGGAAGGTTGCCCCCCCCCCCCAGGAGAGGAAGGGCGGCAGGGAGGACGGGGAGCAGGGGAGAGAGGGGCGGAGGGCTGGGGCCAAGTTGACGGGTCCAGAGGGTCACAGGAAGTGGGCTGGTCTCTGTAGCAGCCCCCAAGAGCCCCAGAGAAGCCCCTGGGGTGAGGCCCACAGGCCCTGGGCTGGGCTGTAGGGAACAACAGGCAAGAAGTCCCTAAAGGCAAACAGGTTTCCACATCCCTGTAGCTGCTGTGAAGCTTCTTCCTCCCAGAGCTGGGTTTGACTTGACGAATGGCTCACGGCCACCGATGCTGCCCGGCTAACTTCACTGCATCTTCTCTGGGGATGTCTCCAGAGAAGATGCAGTGGGTCAGAGCACCACGCGTTTCAAAGACTGGGGGAGGGCGGGGGTCCATGCTCCTGAGCCAGGCGCCAGAGGCCTGCAGAGCACCAGGCTCATACTCTGTATGTGGGAGGCCCAGGTTTTGTCTCCGGCCCCACATGGTGCCCTGAGCTGGGAGCTCCCCCTGAGCACTGCAAGGTGGGAACTGCACCTGCCACTCCCCCACACCATACCCAACCCCGAAAAAAAGCTAACACAGGATCTCTGATGTCAGAAATGCTCCTTCCCTGCACCTCTCTCACGGCCCCTGGGGGACACACCCGCGAAGGGTCCAGGGTCAGCTCGGCCGGCGCTGGCCCAGAGAGCCGACTTCCAAATGATGTGTGGTGAACATGGAGTCTATGAGAAGCAGTGGGGACCCAGGGGAGGTGGCCGATGCCCATCACACACTGGGGCAGCTTCCTCACTGTAGGGCATCACCCGCCTTGGTCCCACACATAAGACGTCGCTACGTGATGACCAAATGGGGCTCAGATGCCCGAGCACGGGGCCTGGCCTTCTTACTGGCCCACTCACGACCCCTGCTCCCAGAGGGAGCGTTCCCACAGCCTGGGCACGGCCACTCTGTGCCAGGTCCCCTCCCACCAGCAAAGCCACCCTGCATGTTCCCTCGGCCTTGATCACAGCCCATTCGGTGCAGCGCCCTGGAACTCCGACCCCTGGCACATCACCAAGACAGCGGCTGACCCGTGCTCTGCCTCCACGCTCTAGGAGTGTTGCCGGGCCCCCCGTGATGGCACTGTGTGTCGGCACGAGGGAGTGTTGCTGTGTATTTTCACGTGACTCCCCACCCCTCATGCTGCCATCCCCTGCCCCACCGTGAGCTGATTAGGGCTGCGGCCTGGACGCTGTAAGGCTGGGCTGGCTTGAGGAACGAAAAAGCGAGCCAGTGGGTTGCTATCTTTAGTCACCCAGAGCGCTTTCAGGGCTTTATTAATAGAAAAGTGTGCTTCTCTATTGTGCTTTGTGATGGAAGATGCTTGCCTGGCCCCACTCTGCCATCAGCGCAGAAAAAAATCTATATTAAGGTGATTGAAGAGAGAGCGCTGTGCCCCTGAAGCGGAGAAACCCAGGCGTGGGTGTAGACCCTGGAGTGCATGGCCTTGTCTCTTGGTCAATAGGGCCCAGGAAAACGGTGGCCTGAGCTGAGGCCACCAACCAACCCCTCAGAGCCGGAAAGAGAGTCCCGAGGTCACGCACGCGCCTTGCAGTCGGCACACTGCTCCCTAAGGAACCGCAGGTGTGGCCCCCAGCACAGCGCCAGGTGTAGCCCCTGGGTACTGCCGGGTGTGGTACCACCCCTCAATAAACCCAACGAGTCAATCCCCATCACCAACCTACATTCACCATGATCACCACCATCCGCCCCTCCCCCTCGAGGCTGGGTTGAACTTGAGCCAACCTCGGTGCTATCCAGGATTCTGTGTGTCCTCACCTGCACCTTGACGCCCAAGCTGACCTCCTGGGCTGGGACCCTAGGCCAAGCAGCCCCACTTCCCACTTCCGCGGCCAGCCCTGGGGGGTGCCCACACTGCCAGTGTCTGGAGCACCTGTTTCACCTGGGCTGAGGGCACGGGCTCACACACGCTGCGTGTAATCCCATCAACGGCCAAGACTCAGAGACTATAAAATACAGCCCCCGGATGAGACCAGTGCAGTCTCCTGCCCCCACGCCTGGCTGTTCTCGCCGGGGCCCCTTGGAGGGGAGCGGGTTGAGCTTTCCTCCCCGCCCCGACCAGGGCTCCGGCAGCCGAAGACCTCCAGGACCAGCCACCACCATGCTGAGACCACTCTCCGCACACATGAAGGTACTGGCAGAGGGACAAAGCCACGCGGGTTCCGGGGCCGAGATCTCCAAGCCTACTCGGATTTGGGCCGAGCATCCTCCACCCAGATCCTCCAAATTCCAGTAGGCGGGGGTCACACCCACCAACTGGCCCCCTGGCGCCGTGTAATCCCATCAACGGCCAAGACTCAGAGACTATAAAATCCAGCTCCCGGAACCGCGCAACATCTTATCAGGACATCTTTTTATGACATCTTATTATCTCATTCCTACTTTGGACAAACTTGCAGGCTATCGAATGTAGCCTGCCCACAGGGCAGAGTCTGGCAAACTCCCCGTGGCGTACCCAATATGCCACATACCAGTAACAATGATGGGTCTCATTCTCCTAAAGAGCCTTGAATATAACCTCAGGGCCAGGATGAAGGAGAATTTACTGGGGCCTGCTCGAGGCAATCGACGAATAACAGGATGATGAATGAATGAATGAATGAATGAGGGCACGGGTTCACACACGCTGCTTCCAAACGCTTTCTTCCTTCACCTTCTCTCTCTCACCCTTCCTTCTGGCACAGCCTCGAAAACACACACACACTCACACACACACACACACCACAAATGCACGCACATAAACACACAAAATGCACACACATACACACACGCACTCACGCACGCACTCACGCATGTGCACATACACACACTCATGCACTCACACACGCATTCATGCGCACACACACACTCATGTTCTCCTCACATGTGCACACACACACATGCACTCGTACACACATGCACACACTCATGCACACACATGCACTCACACACTCAGCATACACACTTATGCACGCACACACACGCACAGACGTACTTACCCACGCACAGGCACACTCACGCATACACACACACACGCACACACGTACACACAGACACCGTCTACCCCCAGAGTTTCATCTGGACTCGTGCCTTCAAGGCTCTGGCCCCATCGCCTACCCCCTGCGGAACTCTGAACCCAAGTCTCTGAACGGAGGACTGAGCTCTCTCCTCTGGGCGAGCTTGACCTTCCCCGTCCTCTCAAGAGGTTGTTCTAAACAGGGTGCTGAGTGGCGCCCAGATGCGAGAAGGCATCTCCCTGAGGAAGGGGTTGGGTCCCCTGCACCAGTCAGGCATCTCCCCAGGGGGGCTTTGGGTGCTCCTGAGTAGTGCTCAAAGGCCTGGGGGCCCCTCCAGGAAACACCAAGTCAGCAGGGCTGGTGGGTCATTCCTCACAAGGGCCAGAGAATGCAGCTGCTCGGGCCCCAGGGCCCTGGCACCACCTCGGGACCTCCAAGGCAGCGGCTGGTGGAGACTGGGAGTCGGCCGTGGTGGGATCGAGCCGGGTAGTCACATGCAGGACGAGCACTTCCACTTCTGTGTTTTTTCCCTTTTTTGGGTCACACTCAGCGATGCTCAGGGGTTACTCCAGGCTCTGCAATCAGAAATCACTCCTGGCGATACTCGGGAACCATATGGGATGCTGGGAATCGAACCCGGGTCAGCTGTGTGCAAGGCAAACACCCTCCCCACTGTGCTATCGCTCCAGCCCCTTCCGTGCTAGCTCTTGGCCCTGCTCAGTTCGGTCCAACTCGAAGTTCCACTCCTGATGTTCTTGGAGAGAAGGAACCTCGTCTAGAGGTCGTTGAAAATAGATTTCGGCGGAAAAGATTTTCCTGGATTTTTTAAAGCGCAATAAAAGGAGTGTAATAAGGTGCTCGGTTTGCACAATGAATCCATAAAAATCAATAGTTAAACTTCATCCCACTGAAGTCTGGGCAGAAGCGGGAGTGAGGAAGGACAGATGTCATCGCCGCGGAAACAAAGAGCAGGCTGGGCCCACTTGGGGCGTGGGGTCCCCCGGACCTCACCGGCACCGGCTTGCAGAGAAGAGGAGCGGAGGGTGTTCTGCTGAGGGGAAACTGAGGCTGGAGCTGGTGGTCACTGCTGTCCTCACCGCCATGTGCGCTATGCCCTGGTTGTACCCCTCACGGGGCCGTCAGCTAACACTGCCTACAAGCCCGGCCTCTCGGAGGGGCTGGGACCCCCCAGGGGCCTGAGAGAGGGGGGCGGAGAGCAGCCCCCGCGCCTGGAGGCCCGGAGTGAGTGTTCAGGCCAGAATCTCTGTCTCTATAGAGGAGAATGCTGACAAAGAAGCTCTGTCTCTCGGACACGTGTGTGTGTGTGTGTGTGTGTGTGTGTGTGTGTGTGTGTGTGTGTGTGTGTGTGTCACTGAACTTGAGCTTTTCCTAGCTTTGGACCAGAAGGACAAAGTTTGCTCCCACCCCCCACCAGTGACTGTTCCCATGGACAAACCTCCCGGTGACTTTCTCATGGGACAGGACACACCAAAGTGACCATTCCCCTGGACAGGCTCCCCCAGGGACCATTCCAAGGACAGAGACACCCCAGTGACCATTTCTGTGGACAAATCCCTTCCACTCCCAGTAACCACTCTGTGGGACAGACACCCCTTCCTCCCAAGGACTGTTTCTTGGGACAGACACCCGTCTGACTGCCTAGTCACACTTTGGGCCAAAGAGATGTTCTAAAGACTTCTTTGAAGAACGAGAGTTCTGATGTGGGTTACATTGCCGACCATCATGGAAAAAATGGATAGTATTTGATGCTTTGTGTGTGTGTGTGTGTGTGTGGAGGGGGGACACATCCGGCAGTGCTCAGGGCTGACTCTTGGCCCTGAGCTCAGGGACCACTTCTGGCGAACTTGGGACTATGGGATGCTGGAGGTTGAACCCAGGTGGGCTGCATGCAAGACAAGCGCCCTGATGCTCAGGCCCAAAGATGGTACCAGAAATGTAATCAGGACCTTTGTGCCCTTCCTGTCTCCTCAGCCTGTGGGGCAGCCCCTGCCACAGAGCCACTGCCCTGCATTTCTCAGACCTCTTCTGGTGGACATTGTTCAGGAAGTGAAGAGGTGTGGCCCCGGGAGCTGTGGCCCTGGGAGCCGTGGTCCGAAGAACTGTGAACCCCGAAATCCATGGCCTTGGGAGCCGTGGCCCATGGCCCGTGGCTCTTGGGAGCTATGGACCCCAAGAGCTGTGGCCCTGGGAGTCATGGCCTTGGAAGTTGTGGCCCCCCGAGAGCCACTGTCCTCCCATTGTTCATCAATTTGCTCGAGCGGGCCCAGTAACGTCTCCATTTTTGAGACTTGTTGTTACTGTGTTTGGCATATTGACTACGTCACAGGTAGCTTGCCAGGCTTTGCCGTGCGGGCGAGATACTCTTGGTAGCTTGTTGGGCTCTCCGAGAGGGGCGGAGGAATCGAACCTGGCTCGACTGGACTGGAGGTTTGCAAGGCAAATGCCCTACTGCTGTGCTATGTGGAGTGATAGCACAGTGGGAAGGGCATT
>NW_026606062.1:10497500-10690000 GCF_029834395.1 Sorex fumeus
CGGGAGGAGAGCGCCAGCCGAGGCCTCTGGGGGCCCTGAGCGGAGGTGGCCACTCCCCCTGCTTGGTCCTGTGGGGGCCCCTGATGTGCAGAGCCTCAGCCCAAGCCCAGTGTGTGTCGTGGGTGCGGCCTCCCCCTCCCCCGAGAGTCGCCTCCCCCATCCCTCGCCTTGCTGCTTGAGGTGCCCGCCCTCTTCGTGCCTCAGTTTCCCTTCTGGCAGCAGGGGGTGGCATCTGTTGCTCAGGTGGGGAGGCGGGAGCTACAAGATCCAGAGGGCGGGGCGCAGACACCTGCAAGGAGCGTCTCGGGGTCCAGCGCGCCGCCCCCCCCCCCCCCCAAGTGGGGAGATCATCAGGCCGCGGAACCTGGATCTGAGCCCGGCTCTGCCCCAGCCCAGCCCAGAACAGCAACTCAGCCTCCCTAGTAGCCACACAGTGGTCACTGGCTCCAGGTGTCCCTTGGCCGGTGTAGAAACAGTGGCGGTGGGGCCAGCGCAGTGGGACGGCGGGGAGGGTGCTTGCCTTGATCACGCCCTGCCTGGTTTGATCCCCAGCCCCGCCTGGAGGGACCCCTGAGTGCGGGACCAGGAGGAAGCCCTGAGCACTGCCAGGGGAGGGAGGGGGGAAGGAAGGAAGATGATGAACTCCAGGGAGGGAGGGAGGGAGGGAGGGAAGATGAACTCCAGGAAGGAAAGAGGAAGGAAGGAACAATGAACGAACCAACAAATGAAGGTGAACTCCAGGAAGGAAGGACAGAAGGAAGGACGGCCGGAAGGAAAGATGGACGGAAGGAAGGATGGATGGATGGGTGGAAGGAAGGACGGAATAGGAAGGAAGGAAGGAAGGAAGGAAGGAAGGAAGGAAGGAAGATGAACCCCAGGAAGGAATGGAATGAATGAACAAACAAATGAAAATGAACTCCAGGAAGGAAGAAAAGAGGAAGGGAGGGAAGGACGGAGGGAGGAAGATAATGAACTCACTCCGGGAAGGAAGGACAGATGGAAGGAAGGACGAATGGACGGAAGGAAGGAAAGAAAGAGAGAGAGAAAGGAAGTCCTGCAGAGCGATGCAGAAACCCCAGGCTGTTCAGAAGGAGAAGCCCAAGCCCTGGTATTTCTGGCTCACGACTTGGACCAGAAAGATTATATCAGCAAGCCGGGAGCACCTTCGGGCACCCAAGGGCCCGTATCTGACCCCTGAGTCCCGCGGCCCACAAAACCCAGAAGCATCTGGACCCACCCGGCCCACCGGCACCCCCAGGCCTCTGCGGCAGGGGACAAACACAGCCACGTGGCACAACTCCTAGAACCAGCTTCCGGGCCCTGCTCAAGCGTTGGCACGTCACTGACCCCAAACCCAGTGTTCGGGCCAGAGTTTCATCCCTGCGCCCTGCCCTGTAGGCAAGGTGCCCATGCCATCTGCCATGCCAGAGTCCCCCCGTGGAGGCAGCCGAGAGGGGACCGAGCCCCTTTCCTGTCAGCGCACGGCCACTGTCCCTCTGGGGGCTCAGGGAAACTGCCTCCCCGGCAGCTCCCAAGAGGCCCTGCCAGCTGGGCTGCCCCAAGGGGCCCGCACCACACATCTGCCAGGCCTTCATTCCTTCCCCCTTATGCCACATGGCCGCTGTGGGGTTCACCTGCACCGGGACTGTTACAAAGAAGGGCTGAGCGGAAGGACAGTGGGGACAGCGTTTGCCTTGCGTGCAGCCAACCCGGGTGCAAGCCCGTCTGGTCTCCTGGTCGAGTTTCCCAGCAACAGAGGGGTGGGAGAGAGGGAGACAGAAGAGAGAGGCACCTGAGGGCCTGAGCTTCCTCTGGACGTTGCCCAAAAGCCATCACTTTCCCTTTCTGGAAGTTTCCCTTCCAGAAAGGGAAATCTTTTCCAGAAAGGGAAATCTTTTCCAGAAAGGCGCAGATTAACGCCTTCGCCCAGGCCTGATCCGAGCATCCTCCACCCAGATCCTCCGAATTCCAGTAGGCAGGGGTCACACCCACCAACTGGCCCCCTGGCGCCATGTAATCCCATCAACGGCCAAGACCCAGAGACTATAAAACCCAGCTCCCGGACATCTTCTTATCTCATTCCTACTTTGGACATACTGGCAGGCCACCAAATGTTACCTGCCCACGCTGCAGAGTCTGGCAAACTCCCCGTGGCGTACCCAATATGCCAAATACCAGTAACAACGATGGGTCTCCTAAAGAGCCTTGAATATGGCACTTTCTTAAAAATCTCAGGGCTAGGATGAAGGAAACATTACTGGGGCCTGCTCGAGGCATTCGACAAATAACAGGATGGTCGTGATCGTGATCGCCCAGGCCTGGCCCCCCGCCATCCCAGACCCACCTCTCTCCTCCTGCGCGTCTTGTGCAGAGACCCAGCGGGGCAGAAAGTTGCAGCTCTCTGAAAACCCAGCCTTGGGCCGGAGTGACAGCACAGCGGGGAGGGTGTTCGCCTGGCATGCAGCCAACCCGGGTGTGATCCCTGGCACCTGAGCACTGAGCCGGGAGTGATCCCTGAGTGCAGAGCCAGGAGGAGAAAGCCCTGAGCACTGCCAGGAGTGGCCTAAGCCCCTAAATGGATAAATCCAATGAAAGCCGGGTGTTTCTACCACGGCGGGCCGAGGTCATGGGACTTCGTGGTGCGTGGGGGTCTTGATCGCGAAGAGGAATCCTACGGCTCGTGCCTGCCTCGCATCGCCCTGGGACGTGGAAGTCGCCCATTCATCCTCGGGTGTCAAATATCTGAGGCCACAGCTGGGCGGACCCCGAGGCTGGGAACGGGCCTTACTGTGGTACCTCCCGGCTGGGGAAGGAGGGGGATGACCCTGGGCGACACCATGTTCTGAGGTCAGCGGCGAGCGTCTCTCCCGCCCCAAGCAGGAGGCAGCAGGGATCCCGCCTGCAGACCCCCCCCCCCTTGCATTTGAAAATGAAGCTGAGGGCAGAGGGACCCCGGCTGCCGGGCGAGGGGTGAGCGGGCACTGTGCCCGGGAGGAGCCCCAGCCCCAGAGGGCATGAGGGGAAAGACCCTGCGGGGATTTCTGGCCAAAACAGGGGATGGAGGCACTGAGCAGTGGTGGGGCGGAGGCGGACGCGCCCCTCCCAGGACGGGTGTCATTGCCATTGGGTGGGGGGCACAGCGGGCGGGAAAGAGGAGAGTGAGGTAACTGAGTGCTACTCCAGGCAGGGGCGTGTTTGCCCCCCCCCCCAGCTGTGCACTGGGCTGCGGCTCTGCCCTCCGGCCCCTCTGGCAGGGCGAGTGCCCAACCCGTTACTCCCACCCCAGCTGCCCTGTGTCCAGGAGGAAGGGGTGGGCGGGGCTCAGGGTTCAAGCCTGCCTCACCAAGCACGAGGCCAGGGCAGCCCCCCCCTCCCCCAGCCATGGGAGTTCTGCAGAGTGTGAGCGGCAGGCAGCATGGCCAGCCACCACCGGCACCAGAAGGGGGTGGGGTAAGACGGATAAACCCAGAGAGAAACAAGTCCATGGGCATCACACGTGCCGGGTCTCAGCAGCCGTTGTTTGAGCCACTGGGCATCCACCCCACTGACTGTCCATCCCACTGGGTGTCCCGCTGACTAGAACTGAGCGGTATACTCCAGGACACTGGGTGTCCATCCCACTGACTGTCCATCCCACTGGGTGCCCATCCCGCTGATTGTCCATCCCACTGTGTGTCCATCCCCCTGACTGTCCATCCCACTGACTGTCCATCCCACTGACTGTCCATCCCACTAACTGTCCATACCACTGGGTGTCCATCCCACTGGCTGTCCAGGACACTGAGCGTCCATCCCACTGACTTTCCAGGACACTGGGCATCCATCCCACTGACTGTCCATCCCACTGACTGTCCATTCCACTAACTGTCCATCCCACTGGGTGTCCCACTGAGTGGGTAACTGAGCGGTATTCCAGGACACTGGGTGTCCATCCCACTGACCGTCCATCCCACTGGGTGTCCATCCCACTGACTGTCCATCCCACTGACTGTCCATCCCACTGACCGTCCATCCCACTGACCGTCCATCCCACTGACCGTCCATCCCACTGACCGTCCATCCCACTGGGTGTCCATCCCACTGACTGTCCATCCCACTGACTGTCCATCCCACTGGGTGTCCATCCCACTGACCGTCCATCCCACTGACTGTCCATCCCACTGGATGTCCATCCCACTGACCGTCCATCCCACTGACCATCCATCCCACTGGGTGTCCATCCCACTAACTGTCCATCCCACTGGGTGTTCCACTGAGTGGGTAACTGAGCGGTATTCCAAGACACTGGGTGTCCATCCCACTGATCGTCCATCCCACAGACTGTCCATCCCACTGGGCGTCCATCCCACTGACCGTCCATCCCACTGACTGCCCATCTTACTGGGCGTCCATCCCGCTGAGCGTCCATCTTGCTGGGTGCCCTTGGCAGAAGCGCCCAAGGCCTCTGTTCTGGGCCCAGGGCACCCCTAGGACAGACAGAGGCTGCTGTCCACCCCTGGCCCCGTCCCTCCCTCCCCCGCCCCAGCTCCTGCCCCCGAGCCTCCTGGGAAACAACTTCCGTGTGTGCCGTTGCAACTGCTTTTGTCCCTTAACCCTTTGTCGGCCCGGATTCCACACGGAAAAAAAATAATAATAATAATTGATGACTGATTGGCCCATTAACCTTTAAAATAAAAAAAAAAGAAGAAGCCAGCCAGCCTGGGCCATGTAATGAGAAAGATTCCTCGTGGGCTCGTGTGGGCTCCGAGCTGCTGCCCCCAGGAGGAGAACGGGCCCCGCGGGACGCCGTCGGCACAGAGACCGGACGCAATTAGTGAGCGCCCGTTATTAATGTCGGCGGATAATTGGGCAGGTTGGCTGCGACAGGTTCACGGCGCTGAAATACTGTTGCAGGGGCCCGGCCGCGGCCGTGCTGTTAAACACGAGGGCACCACACCGTCCCCGCTAGCCTGACCAGGGCTGGCCCCGGGCAGTCGTGCTGGGGTACCCCCCGGGATGCATGTCTGACTGGGGGGGGAGGGGTACACGATGATCCGGCGTCCCGCACATCTGGCTGATGGGCAGACACACTCCTGGGTTCTGTCACTGAGCACACGGAACACCCAGCACCCCATGGGGATCCGGGGCCCTGACCCCACCACGGCCAGAGTGAGGGCGGTGCCTGCCCTCAGTTGGGCCATGCCACGCAGTTCTCATCTTTCTGGTTTTCATTGATTTCTCCTTGGGGGGGCCACGCCTGGCGGTGGGCGTTTGGGGGCTCACTGCAATCTCGCCACCCGCGGTCCCTCCTGGCAGTGCTTGGGGCATGGCAGGGGACCGGGCAGAGCTGCCCCCAGCCTCCCTGCCCCCACACATCTGTGTGTTTCTGGCTGACGCTGCGGGTGGACACTTCCTGCATGACGGGTGGACACTTCCCACCCGGGGCTGACCAGACTCTTCCCCTGGGCCACTGTGGGGCTGGCTGTGGCCAGCGGCCTCTGTCCCACACGCCCCTGGGACTCGCCTCGTCCCACACACAGTGCCAGGAGGCCCCTGGAGATGGACGTCCTGGGGCGGACAGGCAGCCAGCAGGCAAATGTGTCCCCGGGGCCAGTCGGCCGTGATTTTGCAAGGGACAGGAACTGCAGAGAGGGGCTCGGGCAATACCCGCCTGCACTGGGGACCGCAGTGGCATCTCCAGGGCCCCACAGCCCGGCTGGCCTGCTGGCCACCACCGACCACCTGCCCCCAGGTAGGCCCCCTCTGTGCCCCGCCAAGGCCCCCGACTTTCCCAGAGGACAAGGGACGGGCCGGTGCCACAGCTCAGACAAGCACCCTGGAGCAGATCGGAGCGTCCACATCATCTCAGCTCCTCGTGCCCCCGCCCACCCCCGGCCGGCACTGGGGGGGCAGCATGTCACAGGAGGGACCAGAACCTCAGGGCCCGAGTCCCAAGCAAGCGCCGTAGCCCGGGGCCTGTTGGACAGAAGCCTGGGGGCGTGCGGGGGTCCCCCTTCCTGGAAAGGTTGGGAACACGTCTGTCACTGTGCCTTGGTCGGCCGGTCTGACTTTCCCAAGATTATAGATGTCTCTAAACGTCCGCAAGGTGCCCGCCACAGCCACCACCTGAATGCCACCAGGTCTCCCTCGTCCGTCGGGCACCCACCGCCCGGCCCGTCCTGGACGCTGCCGCTCTCGGCCTCGCTCCTGGTTTGCTTCCCTCGGCCCCGGGCCCGGCGAAAGGCCTTGGTGCCTCTCTGTGGCTGAGCACCGGCCACTCCGTTACTGTCCACATTGCTCTGTCCACTCTGCTGTCGGGGGTGCTCGCAGATTTGGGCTGCGGTGAGCATCGGGACACAGACGGGACCCCGGTGACGGACCCCGGTGACTGCGTCCCCAGCACGGCCGGACACTGGTCTCGAGGAAGCCTTCCTAGGGCCGTGAGGGGCACCTGCAGCTTTCAAACGTCCCTCCCCCTCGTCCACTGGTGTCAGGCGGGGAAATGATGCTCTGGGAAAAGTGGGGAGACTCTCGGGGCTCCCATCGGCCCCTCCGGACTATCCCACCTTTGTTTCTGCTCGTTGGGAGCTTGGAGGGCTCATGCCGGCAGTGCTCGGGACGTCTTCCTCGCTCTGCTCCTGGCTCACTCCCGGTGCAACTCCAGGACTCTGTGGGGTGCTGGGGACTGAGCCAACATCAGCCGCGAGCCCGGCAGGGGGGCGGGGAGCACTGAGGGAGGAGTCCAGGGCAGGAGAGAGCTGCAGGCGGGCTTTAAGGAGCCTGAGGTGCCCTCGGGGAGGGCATGTATGAAGAATGGGAAGCGAGCGGGTGCTGACGTGCCCCGGAGCCGCCTGCTCCCGGACCTGGGTTCTGAGTCCCGGACCGACTTGGTCCATGGAAGTCACAGCCCCAGACCACGTTGGGGAGGGACCGAGAGATGGGACGGCAAATGGGGTGCTCGCCATCCGTGCAGTGGACCTCATTCAATGGCCACACCCAGAGCCAGGAGTGAGCCCTGAGTGTAGAGCCAGGAGTCAGCTCAACACAGAGCCTGGAGTGAGTCCTGAGCACTGAGCCGGGAGTCAGCCCTGAGCACTTAGCCAGGAGTGAGCCCTGAGCACAGAGACAGGATTAAGTCCTGAGCACCACCGGTGTGCCCCCCCCCAACCAAACCAAAGCAAAAAAACAAAGGCTGATCTGGGCTTGGACAGGCGGCCCTGAGTGACTCAGTGTGGGGTGCAGTGCCAGACGCGCCCCCTGCAGGAAGAGCCCACACCTGCACCCTGCTCTCTGAGCATCCACGTGCCATGGATGCCTGTCCCCACCACCCCTTGGTGGCCTTGAGCATGGAGCTGCGGGGGGGAGGGGCACGCCCCCACCCGGCCATCCCCAGCCAGCTCCCCTCTCCCTGGGCTCCTGGCCCGTGGAGTCTGGGCAGGAAGGTCTGTAACACGCAGTGCCGCAGAATCTGCAGAGGGCTCCTGGTGACCACAGTTCCCTGGCCCATCCATACTGGTTGCAGCCACGTGTCCATCCCCTCTGCCTGCCACAGGGGCTGCCCGTTCATCTTCTCATCTGGTCGTCACTCATGTCCAGGCGCCTCTCTGTCCCCCTGCTGGCCTGATTGTGACCGGAAGTTCGCCAAGCGATTCTGTGTACATTATGTGAACCCGGGGCCTGGCTGAGGGGAACCGTGTGGCTGGAACGTGGCGGGCTGGCCAGCTGGCCAGGCCTCTGGGCTCTGAGTCCCGCTGGTGGTACCTGGGTGGGCTGTGCGGGGCCTTGTAGGAAGCCGCAGCAGCTTCCCCAGGGAACCCCCAGAGGAGCAGTGGATCCAGGGGCGCCGTGGGCCCTGCAGTGGGCATCACGGTCAGCCGCGCCCACAGGCCCCTGCTCTGTGCTCTCGGGACAGACCCCCGTGGCTTGTGGCAGTTCTGCATGAACATCCCCGCGTGCCTTTACTCCAGGATGATGTGTGTGATGGTCCCCCTTCCTGAGCACCCCAAAACCCAGGAACCCAGGGGGTTGGGGGTCAGGGAACTGAGCACCGGCCCCCGTAATTCACATGGTCCTCCAGCCCCCCTGGTGGGGCACTCCATTCGATCTCCCCTAGCTTTTTGGGGTCCTTCGGACTCAGCACAGCTCAGCATGACCTGGGCCAGGTCACCCGCACCCCAGGGCCACAGCCTTTGACCGCCAGAGGGAGGCTCGGGCCTCTGGGTGCTGCCAGCACCCGGACCCCCTTGTCAGGGAAGTGGGGCTCACGGGGGCTGGGCGCACCCCTGGGAGCAGATGAGGGACCCTGTGGGGCAGGTCTTGCCTGCCCATCACCAGGAGATGGAGCAACTCGTCCCCTCGGTCAGCTCGAGGCAGCTGCTGGGTCACGGCCAACCGTGACGGGGGCCGAGAGGGCACGAGGTGAGCAGCCAGGGGGCCCCGCGTGGGCAGGTGGCCTTGGCTGGTCCCCAGGAGTCCCGTGGCGAGTTGGGCTCAGCCTGCCCCGCCCAGGGGCTGCGTGTCTGGGCCCGCCTTCCTCACACCCCAGAGCCGGGTGTTGGCAGGGAGCCGGGCACCCTTTCCTAAGCTGCTTGAGTCCTCGTCAGACCCTCCACACACCTCCCCCCGTGTTTTGTTTTATTGGCAGGGGGATTGGGGAGTGCCCACCTGGCAGTGCTCAGGACTCCCTTCTGGCAGTGCTCCCCAGCGGGGGCTGGGTGCGAGGCGAGAGCCCTCCCGGCCATCCTCTTGCTCACGCCCCGACTCTGTGTTTCAGAGCAAGAAGAAAACTTCGAGCTCATCATCGTCTCCCTGACGGGCCAGACGTGGCACTTCGAAGCCCCCACGTACGAGGAGCGGGACGCGTGGGTGCAGGCCATCGAGGGCCAGATCCTCGCCAGCCTACAGTCCTGTGAGAGCAGCAAGAATAAGGTGGGGACCGCGGGCAGCCGGGGCTGGGACCCCCGTGGCCCGCCGCAGAGGGCGAGGTCGGGGGGAAACTCAGAGCTGAGTGGCCGCTGCCCCTATGTCCTGAGTGGCCAGCCGGTCGCTGTGGCGGGGCTCGGGGGACATCGGGGTCGGGGGCACCGACTCCGTGGGGCGGTAACGGTGCTTGCTCGGTGCTCCCGGGTCCACCGGATGCGGAGGACAGTCTGGTGGACGCGAAGGGAGAGCCTGCCCAGGGCTCAGGCCGAGCTGCCGGCCGGTCTCCAAACTGCTGCCAAGCTCGGCCCGGGTTTTCGTGGGTTCGTGGAGGGTTCGAGAAGCGCTCGGCGCTCTCCCTCGCCAGCTCACCGCGTGCTCGCTCTGGCCCTGACGTCAACGTTTTTCTTTCTGCAGGGGCAGGGGAGGTGTCTTTTGGGTCACGCCCAGCAGTGCCCAGAGGTTCCTCCTGGCTCTGCGCTCAGGAGTGACTCCTGGTGGGTGCTCAGGGGACCCGATAGGGTGTCGGGGACCAACCCGGGTCGACCCTGTGCAAGGCAGGCGCCCTCCCCGCCCTCCACACTGGACTATCGTTATGGCTCCTAATGTTCTTTTTTTTTCTAGGGGCCGCACCTGTCGGTTCTGCCCAACAGCCCCCAAGACCACACCCAACAGGGCTCAGGGTCGGCCGTGCGTGGGCGTCAGCTCTGCGGCTTTGACCCGTGTCCCCAGGCCGCGGTCAGCCCCCTTCCCCCAGCCCTGCCGGGAAGGGCTCCCCCCGCCCTGAGAACAGGCTCCTTGCCCCTCACGGCCGCAGAGACCAGCACTCAGCCAACCAGGGTTCGATCCCCAGCACCCCTCAGGGTCCCCCCGCCCCCCGGGCACCGCCAGGAGTGAGTCCTGAGCACCAGCACGTCTAGCCCCCAGACAAACAGAAGCAGCTCAGTCCTTGAGCACAGTGCAGCGAGGGCCCCTGGGAGCAGCTCATCTCTTGGCGGAAGTGCCCCTGCAGTGCTGGGCCTCATCTCCCAGAGGGGATAGCAGATGGGTGTGGGGGGCTCAAAGGATGGGCCTGGCCCCACCCCGCCACTAGGCGAAGCATCCTGAGAGCGTCAATGCCCGTGTCCAGTGCATCCTGGCCAGTGCGGCTCACGTGTCCATGAGGGAGAACACACACACACACACACACACACATACACACACACACACACACACTGGGCACAGTTCCGCCGAGCCCAGACCTCAGGCAGGCGGCCGGGATGTTGGGGGGTCCTAGAATTCCTGCCTGTGCTGAGATGCCCGTGTCCGGTGCATCCTGGCCAGTGCGGCTCACGTGTCCATGAGGGAGAACACACACACACACACACACACACACACACACACACACACACACACTGGGCACAGTTCCGCCGAGCCCAGACCTCAGGCAGGCGGCCGGGATGTTGGGGGTCCTAGAATTCCTGCCTGTGCTGAGATGCGGCTGTAGACGCCTGTGTCTCACACGTGGCTCAGCCCACCGAAACCCACACTGGCACGTTGCACAACCCGTGGCCCTGTGTCAGCCAGAGGCTGGGCCCCGGCCACCCCTCTGTAATTCATTCCACTTGCTCAGCGAAGACCCTGACATTAAAGACAAAATCCCCCCCACCCCGAAGCCAGGGTGGGAGAGTGGGCCCGGGGCAGCGTGCCCCCAGGACACATCACCCACAGCCCCTGCTGCCTGCGCACTGCAGGGAGGATAGAGCAGATGGAGGGGGCTGGAGCGATAGCACAGCGGGGAGGGCGTCTGCCTTGCACGCGGCCGACCTGGGTTCAATTCCCAGCATCCCATACAGACCCCTGAGCACCGCCAGGAGTAACTCCTGAGTGCAGAGCCAGGAGGAACCCCTGAGCATCGGCGGGTGTGACCGCCCCCCCACCAAAAAAAAATAATAATAATAATAACACAGAACAGGCTGAAGCCCAGAGGCAGAAAAAGGGAAGAGCAGTGACTGGCGGGGACCGGAGGGTGGGTCAGGGAAGCGTCCAGTACGACAGAGTTAGAGCAGGCGGTCACTCTGGACGTGGACAGGAGGGAAGGGGCCAGCATGAGGCCCCTGGCGTTGTAACCACAGTGCCCGGAACAGGAGAAAAGAAGAGAGAGGCTGGGGCTGGAGCGATAGCACAGCGGGGAGGGCGTTTGCCTTGCACGCGGCCGACCCGGGTCCGATTCCCGTCATCCCATAATGGTCCCCCGAGCACCGCCAGGGGTAATTCCTGAGTGCAGAGCCAGGAGGAACCCCTGAGCATCGCCGGGTGTGACCCAAAAAGCAAAAAAAAAAAAAAAAAAGAAGAGAGTCTGCTGAGAGGCTGCCGTGGGAAGGGAGGGTTGGGCCCCTAACGGGGCTCCTGAAACTCAGCCCTGCGCGCCCCGTGCTGTGTCCCTCTGGGTATTGCCGCGGGGGACCCAGCAGGGATCAGTGACACCCCCCTCGGGAGTGGGCACCGGCCCCCTGTGCGGACACAGTGGAGTGAAAGGCCCCAGTGAGGCCTGAGCCCTAGTGTAGGCAGGAGTGTCAGGGGACAGTGTCCCGGGAGCAGGCGGGCAGCCTCAGACCCGCCCCTGCAGTGCCAGGGTCAGGCACGTTTCCAGAACATTCCTCTGCCCGCCTGTCCTCTGAGAAACCGCATGGTGGTGCCCAGTTTCTGCCCGGATGACCCGCACGAGGACATCCTCGCTGGGGGCCATCTCTGACCCCTCCCACCTCACTCCAAGCGCCTCCCTCGGGGGCGACTGGGGGTGGTGGGGGGCCTGGGACGCGCCCATCCGCCAGCGCTCACACTCTCCTCCCCCTCCCGCAGTCCCGACTCACCAGCCAGACGGAGGCCATGGCCTTGCAGTCCATCCGGAACGTCCGAGGCAACAGCCGCTGCGTGGACTGCGACGCCCAGAGTGAGTTGGGAACGTGGACCGGGCAAGGGAGGGGCCGCTTGCCCAGCTGCGCCCACCCGGGCCGGGTCTCGGTGGCAGGACGGGGCTGCAGGGCGGGTCACCCCAGCTCCCACACTAAGCCTGAGCTGAGAGCACCCCCGTTTCAGTCGTGAGGGGTGTCTGAGTGCGGGGAGCTGAGAGACACCCTGGTGGGCAGGAGCGGGACCCCCGGGGGAGAGAGCGGCCCCTTCCCCAGGGTCTCCGGGTCACACGCCCCAGACGGTGCTGGGGGGTGGGGCTGGCAGAGAGGAGGCTGGCAGCGCCTCCCTCTGGAAGCTTCTGAAAGGGCCTCAGAGCACGGTGTAGGAGACGGGGCGGCCCCTCTGTGCAGGGGGTGCGGCCGAGGGGGCGCCAAGGGCTTCGAGATGGGGCCTCCCACCTGCGCAGGAAAAGAGGAAGGGTGGGAAAGTCAGCCCTCGGCACTGCAGCTCAGAGGAGAACACCCAGGGCGCCGCAGGGGCCTGGCGGGAGGAGGAGCCCGGGCATTGGTCTCTGCGGTCTGGGGCCGGTCTGCTCACTAGGTGCTTCCGGCCGCATTTCCGCTGACCGCCACCACGCCTGTCCGGAGCCCTCGGACCGGCCACCACAGCTGCCACGTGTCCGTGGCCTGTGGGCGGCCGTGGAACCCCTAGAGTTCTCTCTGGGAATACTGGCTGTGTCCCTGAAACCAGGTGTGGGGTGCCTGGAGCTGGCTGTGGAGGGGCGTGAGGGGGAGCCCCTGCCGTGCATTTTGCCCTTGGGAGACAAGACCTGGGGCACAGGAAGCAGGGTCTGTCGGGCGGGCCTGGGGGACTCTGTCCACAGGCTTCCTTCCCCTTCCAGAAAACTCTGAAGCCGGCCCCCAGCTGGGGGGCCGGGTTCACATGTGACCAGGGCCCTGGTAAAGCAGGCTGTCAGAGAAGCAGGATCCGCCCAAGGAGTTTGCCTTGGCACATGACCTGCCAAGGGTCCCCCGAGCACTGCCCAGAGTGAGCCCTGAGCACAGAGCCGGGAGTCAACCCCGAGCACAGAGCCGGGAGTCAGCCCTGAGTACAGAGCTGGGGGTGAGCCCTGAGCACAGAGCCAGGAGTCAGCCCCAAGCATAGAGCCGGGAGCCAGCCCCGAGCACTGAGCTGGGAGTCAGCCCTGAACACAAAGTTGGGAGTCAGCCATGAGCACAGAGCCGGGAGTCAGCCCTGAGCACAGAGCCAGGAGTCAGCCCTGAGCAGAGAGTCGGGAGTCAGTCTTGAGCACAGAGCCAGGAGTCAGCCCCAAGCATAGAGCCGGGAGCCAGCCCCGAGCACTGAGCTGGGAGTCAGCCCTGAACACAAAGTTGGGAGTCATCCCTGAGCACAGAGCCGGGAGTCAGCCCTGAGCACAGAGCCGGGAGTCAGCCCTGAGCACAGAGCCAGGAGTCAGCCCTGAGCACAGAGCCGGGAGTCAGCCCTGAGCACAGAGCCAGGTGTGGCTCAGAAACCAAAAGAAGAGAGCCGTGAGGGAGGGTTGGAGAGACCCGTGTGGCAGCCAGACCCGTGTGGGGAGAATCCAGTGTGGGCCTTGTCCCAGGGCCTGGCGGGGTCCTGGAAGTTGCCCTGGGGCTGCCCGGTTGCAGGAGGTTGGACGGGGGTCGCTTGCCCGAGAGGGGCCCTGCGTGCCCAGAGACCTAGGCAGGGGCCTGCGGACCGTGCGAGCCTGAAGTTCGTCCGACTGTGGACCCCCTTCCCCGGGCACCCCCAACCTTCCCTCCCCACCCCACCCCCCGCGGCACACAACCCCCCCCCCAAGCCCTGAGTGCTTCCAGGTCACGGCATCCTGGTCTACACGCACTGGCGTCCACACTGCAGGCAATGCTGATCAAGCCGCATTCGGACGTGAGCCCAGGCTCACGCGCCCTTGTGGCTGTTGCAGTGTTGGTTTTGGGGACCACACGCCCCCCCCCCCGTGTCACCCCCAGAGGCCATTGGACAGTCAGGCTTGGGCCCGCTCCGGTGCCTTGTACCTGCGCTGCCCTTCCGTGAGGCGGGCGGCCTCCTGCACAGAGGGTGCCGGGGACCAGAAACACACACTCTGTGTGCCTGATGTATCTGTGCCTGTGTGTGTCTGTGTGTGCATCTGTGTATGTCTGGGTGTGTGTGTCTGTGTGTGCATCTGTGTATATCTGTGTGGGTGTGTGTGTCTGCATCTGTATGTCTGTGTGTGTCTATGTGTGTCTGTATGCATGTGTCTGTGCATCTGTGTTTGTGCATCTGTGTGTATCTGTGTGCAGTTGTGTCTATGTGTGTATGTGCATGTGTCTGTGTGTGTCTGTATTTCTATGTCTGTGTGTGTGCATCTGTGTATTTTTTATGTGTGTGTGCATGTGTGTCTGTACATCTGCGTATGTCTGTGTGGGTGTGTGTCTGTGCATCTGTGTATGTCTATGTGTGTGTGTCTGCATCTGTATGTCTGTGTGTGCGTGTGTCTGTGTGCCTGCATGTGTGTGCATCTTTGTGTATCTGTGTGCAATTGTGTCTATGTGTGTATGTGCATGTGTCTTTGTGTGTGTCTGTATTTCTATGTCTGTGTGTGTGCATCTGTGTATTTCTATGTTTGTGTGCGTATGTCTGTGTCCGTGTGCATGTGTGTCTGTGCATCTGTGTGTGTTTGTGTCTGTGTGCGTGTGTGTGTGTCTGTGCTTCTGTGTTTGTGTGTGTCGGCCCCATCACGTCAGCCCCTTCTCGGCGCCCAGGTCAGTAGCTCCCGCCCGCCCAGGGTCTTTCTCCAGCGTGATTCAGCAGGGGGCAGGGCTGGCAGAGTCCCCGGGGCGAGGTTCCTGGGTGCCAACCTGAGGGTCCCCCCCCCTCTCTCTGCAGACCCCAACTGGGCCAGCCTGAACCTGGGCGCCCTCATGTGCATCGAGTGTTCGGGCATCCACCGGAACCTGGGCACCCACCTCTCGCGCGTGCGCTCCCTGGACCTGGACGACTGGCCCATGGAGCTCATCCGGGTCCTGTCCGCCGTCGGGAACGAGCTTGCCAACAGCGTGTGGGAGGACAGCGGCCAGGGCCGCAGGAAGCCGTCGCTCGACTCCACCAGGTAGGACGGGCTCGGGGAGGGGGCAGCGGGGTGGGCACAGGCGCGGTGGCCGTCGGGGGCTGTCCCCGGCCCCTTCGTTTCTCGTCTTTGCGCCCACCGTGAAGAGGGGCTGCCTCTCCCCCAATTCAGAGCAGACCCTGCTTCCAGCCTTATGAATATATCGCTGTAATTAATGCATTGCTAATAGGCGTGAGTGGCGCTGTTTGCACTAATTAGGAATTCCTGATTCTCTAATTTTGTGATTCTTGCATCTTGGATAAGCATCTTCTCCCCTAGCCGGGCACCCACACACACTCACACACACACACACACACACAACACACACCATGCTGGTCACGGTAACAAAATTTATTTTATTCTCCAGAATATCTTTCGAACACATTTAATCACCCAAGTCTGGCATAAAGTATGGCGCTTCCTCATTAGCGTTAATTGTTGCCCCGTGTGAAAAACGCGTTTATTTTGAGGCCGTTTAGCGTCCCATTTGTCACGCGGGCTATTAGGTGCCATGCACATCCGTATCCCGTTCCTCAGGGTGCCGGTGCGGGGCCGGGCGGCACCCTGGGCTGGGACTCCCCGGGGGGAGCGGGCCGTACCCGGGAACTGCACCGAGCAGCTGAGCCCTGGGGGGATGCTACCAGCTCAGGAAGCAGCAGGGCAGCACCCAAGGGGCACCGGGGAATCGTCCCCCTGGCACTCAGGTGTGGGTGTCATTCTTAGGGAGAGGCTGAGTCCTGCCGGGGGTCAGGAGTGCCCAGGGCAAGAGGCAGCTGGACTGGCATCACTGCTGTGCTCGTGAGGGTGGCCCCGGGCAGAGGGCAGAAGCAGGGTCACTCTGACTGGGAACCGACCCACTCCCAAAGTCTCAGCCTTCTGGACAACAGCTGGGATCTCGGGACTCCCCTCACCCACCCCAGCGTGCGTTCCCTGAAGGACCTCTGGGCCCAGCGTGAAAAGCGATGGGACATGTCTTCGTGCAGGAAAACTGGGAGTGAGCGGGGCTGTTGGTGCTACTTTTCCCGTTCTGGGCAAGAGACGCTGCATGCGGCATTGCAGTTACAGGCAAGAGCCATGGAGACACTGCGTGCGTTGTCGCAGTTATAGACAAGAGCCATGTAGACACCGTGTGTGTCATCGCAGTTACAGACAAGAGCCATGTAGACACTGCGTGCGGCATTGCAGTTACAGGCAAGATCTGTGGTCGCAGTTACAGGAGAGTAGATGCTGCTGTGGCGTTGCAGATATGGGGGAGTAGATGCTGCGTGCTGTGTTGCAGTTACAGCCAAGAGCCGCATAGACGCTGTGTGCTGTGTTGCAGTAACAGATGAGAGCCGCGTAGACTCTGTGTGCTGCGTTGCAGTTACGGGGGAGTAGACGTTGCCTGCGGTGTTGCAGTTACGGGGGAGTTGATGCTGTGTGCAGAATTGCAGTTACAGACGAGAGCCGTGTAGAAGCTGCGGGCGGCGTTGCAGTTCCGGGGGGAGTAGATGTTGCGTGCAGCATTACGAGTGGGCTCCATTTGTGTTTCTGCCTGTCGTGAGTTTCTACCATTTGGGCGACGAGAGGCAGAGATGGGATTTGTCGCCAGAAATCCCTTCCCTGCACGGAATCTGCGTCCGTGAGCGTGGCCCGTGCATGCGGTGGTGAGAGTCTAGTTGTGACGTCAGAATGGCGCTGCCTGACTGTCCTAACGACTGTCAGTCTCAGGGCCCTCGCGGGGTCCGTGGCTCTTTCCCTGGGCCCCGAGCGCCCCGGAGAGGGCGTGTACCTTCACCGAGCACTTCTCAGGGCAGAGAAGGAAGAGACACGCGTGTGGGTGCCGTGGCTGGGGCCACCGGGTGCCGGGGATGGCAGACCTCAGAAGGCAGCGATCCTTGGTGGCAGTGCCGGGGCGACTCCCAGCCCTGTGCTCGGGGAACTACGGCGAGCGCAGATACAGCTCCCGCATGCCCAACCCCCGAACTCCCTCCAGCCCCTCCTCCCTCCTCCTGATATTTTGGGGTGTTCTGTTCTGTGGCCTGGAGGGACTCGGTGGCCAAAGCAGCTTCACTCGGGAACAGCTTCCGAGCTGACCTGAAGGTGTGGGGCGACATCTGGCCGCGGAGGCTGTGTGTGCCGGGCACAGAGGGTGGGACCCGAGCCCAGGGCACAGCGGAGGTCACTGCAGGGTGAGCCGAGGAGACCCGCCACACCCGGGAGCAGCTCAGCACCCAGTGTTCTGTACCAACCCCCACCCCCCCACCCCAGGACTGAGCCCAGGCAGCCATGGGGACATTGGCAGGAGGGACATGGGGCGGGGTCCGGGTGAGGGGTGGTCCCCACGCGGCAGGGCTGAGCGCACACAGTCTACAACAGAGACTCACCCTCAAGGCTGAGCCCGGGTGGCCCCTCCCGCCATCTCCTCCCCACATCTGGGCTGGGGGTTCCCTGGGGGTCCGGCCTGGACCCTGCCCACCCCTGCCCCAGTCCCCTTGGGGCAGACCCAGCACTCCGGGTGGGAACAGCCGCCCCGAGGGGATCCCCCGAAGGGGATCTTTCAAGAACTGCTTTTGCCCATCCAAGGAGAAGCCAAGAGCGGTCTCTCCCGTCGGGTGCCTTGCGGAGGGCCCAGCTGTTTCCCGAGACGCCGCCGTCCGCTCCACCGCGGGCTGGAGATTCATTCTGACAGCAGGCCGTGATTGGAAACGCGCCGCCCCCTCCCCCACACACTCGCAGACATGCCTGCGCCCGGCCACACGCCGTAGGAACACGCGTGTGCACAGACACGCGTGCGGGGGTCACAGGCACGTGCGCTCACGCGTGTGTACACAGGATGATGAAGGAAGGTGGCAGGTCCCGACCACCCCCCCCACCCGCCGTGACCAGCACAGGCACCTCCCCCTGCCCCCGACCCCCCCCACCCCCCACCCCGCGGAGCCACCCGGCACGGCCGCCCCAACCTGAACAGCCTCGCCATCAATCGAAGCTGACGCGGCCTGGCCGTATCGACTTCCCATTCCTAAACCCCAGCATCATTAGTCACGAAAAGCATCTTTTAATTATTCCCAGGAAGTTGGGGGGGGGGGGGGAGGAATCTTTTTGGATGGATTTTGCAGCAACTGCCGTTTTCTCCGGGTGCACTTGATATGAAATTCATCGTGGCAGGAGGGAGACGGTGCCCTTCACCCCTTCCGTAATGGAGATTTAATTCAGAGAAAGGAGCCGGCAGAGAGATCAATGCCGGAACAATTAACTGCGTCTGGCAGGGACGCGGATCCCCTCCAATTGCTATTGATACCATTTAAGCACACACTTAAAATATCGGCTTTGAAGGGGGGGCCATCGGTGGAAAAGGGAACTCCGAGTTGGGGGCCCCCAGGGGCTGCTGTGTGGGCCCCGTCCCCCAGTCTGCGGTGGGTCAGTGCCGTGCATTGCCCACGACTGACCTCCAGGGTGCAGTGGACACCAGGCAGGCCCCAGTTCAGGGCCCACAGCGACCCCTTCCCACAGCAGCCCTGGAAATCGAGGCGCGCACAGCTGGGGCCGGGTCTCCGGGGGCACGAATGACAGGGTGCGAGTCCCAGGCGCCCCGGGAACCTGTCCCCATCCCACCCGGATGCACCCTGGGTGGCGGCACCTCCCATTTTTCCCGGGCAGAGCCGCACCCAGCAGGAGGGCCTGTGGGGCTCAGGCCCAGGGACCAGCCGCCAGAAGCCGCCCTTGTGTCCCCGGCACGCGGGGTCTGTGTGGCCGCGTGTCTTCAAGGAGCTGCCGGCCCAGCGGGAACCGCCTCTCTGATTTGAGTTTGGGGTGAGGGGGATGTTTCTCTCACCTCTCCCCACTTTGGGGGGGCTTGAGGAGCCTGATTTGTGGGTTGGCCCATGGGTGCGACTAAGCCGTCTCTTTCTGGCGGGAAGATTTGGGGTCCCGCGTCGACGGGAAGGCAGCGCGCACTCGGGACCCGCTGCCCACGGACCCCTGGCCCGCCTGCGTCCCCCCACGCCGCTTCATCTCCCTGATGCCGTGAAGCTACCGAGGGAAGGAGCGTCCCCACACGCCAGGAACCGGATCCCCACGGCGCCTTCGACACCCGAGCGGCTCCACGGAGGAGCACCTCTTTGTCTGGCGGGGGCCGACGCACGCGGGAGCTGGACCCCGTCATCTGGGCTCGGGTCCGGCCACGGAGACGCCGGGTTCCGAATGTGACCTCGGAGGGCCCCGGGGACTGTCACATCGGATTAGCTTCCCACGACTCCTGACCCGCAGGGTCCCTGCTTCTCTCTTGGGACCGTTCCTCGAGGCTGGGCACCGTTTTCCTGTCCTTTCTCCCTTTTTTTTTAAAGAAGAAAGAGCTGGGCCGGGGGAGAGGAGGGCGGGGAGGAAGGACTTTGCCGTGATGACCAGACCCCATCTGCAGTCGGCGGCATCTGCTCCCCACATGTCATTCCCTCATTAACAAGCAATTGAATTAATTAAATGCTACTCAGAACACGCATAACAAGCTACCGGCAGTGTCCAAATTAGCGCTGATAATCAAGGGTGATTTCCTTTATTATCCTGCTAAGTGGTGTGCGAGCGCGGCTCCCTGTCTGCCCTCATCTATTTACATACCCCCGGCCCCTGCCTTCGGACTCGGAGGTTATCTCACCTAGTTAATTTGCCACGATCACCGAGCATGGCCGATTGATGCCGCGCGCCCCCCTCCCCCCTGCCCTCCCCCGGCCCAGCCTTTGTATCTCGAGCTCCCTGATAAATTAGGGGCCACCCGTGGTCTCTCAAGTGAGTAATAGAGGCAGAAATTTCATTTTGCAACTGGCTGATTTAATGATCCAAAGGGTAATTAATGGCCTGATTATCTTAATGTTAAATATGTCCGGCAGCGATTACTGTGACCTCCTGCTTGTCAAGGTCCGGGCTGTGCTCTTCTTTCAATTAAGTTCTCTGGGGCTTAATGGTATGAATAAACTCCTCGGCTTCGATCATCCCGGACGGACGGAGCGGGTGCGGGGACTCGGCCGCGTTCGGAGTTTTAATCAGCCTGCCTGTCGTCTTCTCTGGCCATCAGAGTTAACAATTAGAACAAGGACAGTCTAACTTTCCTCCGCGGCCGGCCCAACACCCACCTGGCAGGGCACGCACGCGCGCGCACACGGACACGCAGGCGCACGCACAGACACGCATCCAGACATGCACACAGACACGCACACGGACACATGCAGGCACAGACGCGTGTGCACACACAGACACGTATCCACGCGTGCACACAGACATGGTCACGCACGCGCACGTGCACACCCAGACACATGCAGCCGCAGGCACAGACACGCACACACACACACAGACACATGTCCACGCGTGTGCACGCCCAGACACGGTCACGCGCGCACACACATGCACATCCAGGCACATGCCCAGGCAGGCACAGACATGCACGTGCACACAGGCACGTGTCCACGCATGCGCACAGACACGCGTGTGCACGCCCAGACACGGTCACACAGACACACAACGTGCACGCCCAGACACATCCAGATGCGTGCAAAGACACGCATCCAGACATGCGCACAGACACGCGTGCGCGCGCACAGACACATCCAGGCGCAGGCACAGACACGCACACGCACACACAGACACGTGTCCACGCATGTGCACAGACACACATGTGCACGCCCAGACACGGTCACGCACATGCACATCCAGGCACATGCACAGACACGTGTCCACGCGTGTGCACAGACATGCGTGTGCACGCACAGACACAGTCACGCACACCCAGACACATCCAGGCACATGCCCAGGCAGGCACAGACATGCACGGGCACGCACATCCACATGTGCGCACAGACATGCGTGTGCATACCCAGACACGGTCACGCAGACACACACATGCACACCCAGACACATCCACGCGCATGCAAAGACACGCACATGCGCACATAGGCTCGTGTCCACGTGTGTGCACACCCAGGCACACACAGAAGACAGGCACATGCACACCCAGGCACGCGTGCACACACACCCAGGCACGCACACAAGACAGGTGCACGCATGCACCCAGGCGCACACACAGACTTGCACGCCTCCGCAGCCTGGGGCTGTCTCTGTTGTTTCTCAGCAGCCCGCGGAGGGAGAGAGCGAGTGTGGGGGAGGCCGCCGTGCTCGTCTCTTCCAATATAAATTATCATGTGAGCTCCGTGGGTTTCCTGTTTGACAGACTTAATTAATTGGCAGGAGCCCCCGAAAATGACAGTGCCACTAATTGCGACTCCAAGTGAATTTCCGTCAAGGAGGTGCCCGGGCCTGGGCCCCCTGCGCCCTGCCAGCAGGCCTCCTGGCTGAGAGGGGACAGTGGGGGACCCCCAGGCGCCAAGGGGAGCAGCGGCCTGGGGACCTCGGTGGGGCTGCCTGTCCTGAGCGTCTCTGGGAGTTGGCGCGGGTGGGCCATCCCTCGCAGCCGCACGTCTCTCCTGAGAGGACGGTGGCCACCGGGCAGGCAGCAGGCACAGGGTCGGGCACCCACGCAGCTCCCAGCACCCCCAGCTCTGACGACAGGAGGGACCCCAGGAGCAGAGGTGCCGGACATGAGGCCGCACCGGGTCTGGCCACTTGCACCCATGCTTTGCCTGGGCCACCGTCTCTGCTCTCTGCGGGCAGTCGCTATGGGCTCTGGCCATGGGGACCGGGACGGAGCCTGTGGGAGACCAGTGAGAGAGGAACGTGAGCCGGGGGACAGGGAGCCTCGTAGAACGGATTTGTCACTGGCTCAGGGGACACACAAGCCACAGGTCAGATGTAGCCTGGAGGGGCTCGAGAGGCCAGGCCAGCGGAGCGTGGTGGAGACCAGGGTGCCCTGGACAGCCCGTCCAGTGTGTGCATGCGAGTGCACGTGTATGTGTGTGTAGGCATGTGTGGCAGGCCTTGGTCACAGTCCTCTGGGCCCCGGGGCCCGAGCCCAGAAGCTCCTCAGCCGATGCTCCCACTGAGCCTGGCCTTTCTCCCCTCAGCACCCCGTGGGCCTGGCCAGTGTCCGCCAGCACTGCTCCCCCTGAAAGCAGCCCTGCTCGTCGTCATCTTCCCGCTGGTGTGTCCATGTCTCCACACATGTGCGTCTGTGCATGTGTGTGCCTGTGTACGCACGGATGTGCATGTCTCTAGGTGTGTTGGTGCGTGCGTGTGTACTTGCATGCGTGCTCGTGCGTGTACCTGTGTGTCTATGAGCGGACAGAACATAGACGCGCTTATGTAGAAGCGTCACGTAGGCTGGGGACAGTCCCACGTGTGTCCGACCTCAGTTCATCCCTGGCACTTGGGGTTTCCGTGTCCCCAAGCGTCACCAGCGGGAGTGAGCCCTAAGCACAGAGGCGGGTTTTGTTGGTCCGGGCTTTGGTTTTGGTTGGGGGGCCACGCCCAGCGATGCTCCGGGTGCCAGGGATGGGTGGGCCTCGGGCTGCCCCTGCCTCCTGGCCCTAACCTTGCCCTTCGCTTCATCCTCCCTCTGCTGGGCTTGGTTCCCAGCCCTGAGCTCCCCGGGGTGTGGCTCAGGGTACCACACAGGCCTTACTTGCCTGAGGTCCCGGGCCTGATTCCCAGAGATGCAGAGGGAAAAAGTCTTGTGCGCAATGGTCCAGTCTGGTCGGCTATAGGCAATTTAAATGAGAAACAGACCCCGGGGTCCAGCTTGGGGCCCTTCTCGCCTGGACACTGTCCTTCCCCCCCCAGTGACCTGGACACCTGCAATGTCTGTACATTTTCCCTGATTACATACACAGCTGGAGCGATAGCACAGCGGTAGGGCGTTTGCCTTCCACGCAGCCAACACGGCCGACCCGAGTTCGATTCCTCCGTCCCTCTCGGAGAGCCCGGCAAGCTACCGAGAGTATCTCGCCCGCACGGCAGAGCCTGGCAAGCTCCCCGTGACGTATTCGATATGCCAAACACAGTAACAACAAAGTCTCCAATGGAGACGTCACTGGGCCCGCTCGAGCAAATCGACGATCAGCGGGAGGGCCTTTTACTTTACGTACACAGCTGTGAAGCCACTGTCTGGCCACGGCTCTGGAGCAGCGTGAACTGCTGGGGGCCCAGGGTGGAGGGAGTCCCGCCTGCACCTGGGCTCCCGTGTCCCCGGGGGGCGGAAGGGAGGATCGGGTTGGGCGTTGAAGGGTGAATAGGAGTTCGCCAGCAGCACACAGTAAGTCCGTGTGGACATTTGTCCGACAAGAAGGAAGGAGCAAAGGAAAGGAAACGAGCGAGTGTGGCTCGGCGTTGGGGGTGGCCTCAGTGGCAGCGCTGAGCCCGGCCCTCACGCCCTGGTCCTGCGTCATAATTCTCTTCGGTCAGTGCAGATCCAGGCGAGGGTCCGGGCCCCCCTTCCTGCAGCCGTTTCCGCTGCCCCCGCGCCCCGCTCGGAGCGGAGCGTGCAGGCCCGGAATTCCCGGTCCAGAAACCCTCGCGGTCGCCCTCTTATCTGCGCCCTGGAACGGGGAGGCAGGAAGGGCCGGGGCCCCTGGGTGCAGCCGCGCTGTCTGCGTTCTGGGCTTTGGAGGGCAGAGCACAACGCGGGGCCTTTTCTCCCTTGGAAGGCGAAACCCGTCATTACGGCCACCCACTTAATCACGGCAATTTAATGCTGAAAGAAAATAGTCTTTAGGCGCTTTCTTCCTGGGCTCCGTTTTATCTGGGAGACTCGTAGCTTTGTTCCTGGGCCTGCTGCCAGAGCGGGACGGGACTCGCTCCCTGCCCCCACTGGCCAAGCGGGGACAGTCCACAGGTGTAGGAGCTGGTCATCCCCCCTGACTCCGGGCAGTGTCCACGATTGCAGGAGCTGGCCAGGCCCCTGACTCCACGCAACGTCCATCCGCGGGTTGGCCATCCCCCGTGACTCCGGGCAGTGTCCACGGGTGCAGTAACTGGATCATCCCCCCGACTGACACTTTCCGCTACAGCACTCTCTGGAAACGGGGTCTCCTGCCCACCCCAGCCCACCTCCCTACCAGTACCCCCCGGGGTGAATTTCTAGCCACCGGGTTAACTCGGGTGAAAATGTTTTGTTTTGTTTGGGGGCCACACCCAGCGATGCTCAGGGGTGACTCCTGGCTCTGCACTCAGGAATCCCTCCCAGCACTGCTGCTCAGGGGACCCTGCGGGGTGCCAGGGATGGAACTCGGGCTGCCCACGTGCAGGGGCAGCACCCACCCGCCCCTCGGCACTCTGGGTGCCTCGAGCAAGTGGAGGGAGGCTCAGAGAAGCATCTAGTCCTCACAGGCACCTGCCACCCCATCCGGCTCAGGCCCGGCCCCTGACCTGGCACGAGCTCTCTGCCGGGCTCAGGTGTCCGGTGTCCTTCCTCGGAGCTGTGCCTCTGTCTCTCTCCAGCCCAGTACCGGGCCGTCCTTTTCCCCTGGAAGGCAAGGTTGGTTCGGTACAGACAGACCAGGATGCCACCACGTCAACGCGAAGGGCTTGGCGAGAGATAGGGCCGACTCCAGACGCGTGAGAACACATCTGACATGGGTCAGACCCGCTCCTGAATCCATCAGGACGGAGCCGGCTCGGAGCGAAGGGGAACTTCCCTGGCCCCCAGGAAGGGCTTCTGCCAGGGGCCCCGAGGTTAAACCCTGACAGCTTGTCCCCACCGCAGCGCAGACCAGAGGCAGGACCCACATCTGCTATCGCCCCTTCAGCTCAGCGTCAAGCCGGGCACGGGGCAGAAGCCAGCGTCGCCCAGGTGGGAGGGGAAGCACGTCAGCCCCTGGCAGCGAACGGGTAACAGGAGCCCCCAGGGAGAATGTGAAGGAATCCACTGTACACTGAATCGCACCCTACAACGACCTGTTAGCACTAATGAGGCCAACGGGATCGAAAGACCCGGGATCAATACACCAAACGCAATTATCCTCCTGTGCCCTGGTGATGGGCAGTCCAAAGGACATCGGCTTTGTCCCTAGTTTCAGCGGCATCAGAGGAAGAAAATGGAATAAATTTAACCTGCCTGACAAAAGGCGCAGTGCGGGTGAGAGTCCCGGGTAATTGGCGCCTGTCCTGTCCCCGGGGTACGGCAGTGGGACTCCCGGGCGGAGGCTGAGGCCTCACAGCCTTTACCCAGCTCCCAGTCGAGGCCCTTTGGACACTGTATTTGGGGGACGCAAGCGAGCGCCTCCCCGGACAGGCGGAGGGACCCGCAAGAGGAGGGGGGAGGCTCCTTCCAGAACACCAGCGCCAACGTCCTTCTCGGCCCCGTGATCCGGGCTTGGGAACAGACTCGCGGCAGCGGGATCTAACGGGGAACCCCGTATGTATCCATACGTCCGTGCTCAACTGATTTTGCAAGAGGTGCCGAGACAGTTCAGTGGCCAGCGGGTGGGTTTTCAGGGCTGGAGCGATAGTACAGCGGGGAGGGTGCTGGTCAGGTTCAGTCCCCGGCACCCCAGAGGGTCCCCCAAACACTACCAGACGTGACCTTGAGTAAACCCTGCACACCCCCAGGGACCCCCGCAGCCCCCCTTAATAAAATAGGCTCTTCGGCAAGGAGGTCTGGAGCAATTGGGTAACGTATATGAAGGAGAAAGGGCCCCTGCGTCCTGCACCGTAGTTCCTTTTTTTGTTTTTTTTTTTAATGCAAGCACTGTAGCAATGTCCTCCCGTTGTTCATCGATTTGCTCGAGTGGGCCCAGTAACGTCTCCATCATGAGACTCCTTGTTACTGTTTTTGGCATATTGAATACGTCATGGGGAGCTTGCCAGGCTTTGCCGTGCGGGCAGGATACTCTCGGTAGCTTTCCGGGCTCTCCAAGAGGGAGGGAGGAATTGAACCCGGGTCGGTCGTGTGCAAGGCAAACGCCCTACCTGCTATGCTATCGCTCCAGCTTTTAGTGCAAATTTTCAACAAATTTTTCATTTTTTTTCATTTCATTTCATCATCCTGTTATTGGTCGATTGCCTCAAGCAGGCCCCAGTAACGTCTCTTTCATCCTAGCCCTGAGATTATATTCAAGGCTCTTTAGGAGAATGAGACCCATCATTGTTACTGGTATTTGGCATATTTGGTACGCCACGGGGAGTTTGCCAGACTCTGCCCTGTGGGCAGGCTACATTCAATAGCCTGCAAGTTTGTCCAAAGTAGGAATGAGACAATAAGATGTCATAAAAAAAAGTTTTGATAAGGTGTTGTGCGGCCGCAAATGCGGCCGCGCGGTTCCGGGAGCTGGATTTTATAGTCTCTGAGTCTTGGCCGTTGATGGGATTACACGGCGCCAGGGGGCCAGGTGGTGGGTGTGACCCCCGCCTACTGGAATTTGGAGGATCTGGGTGGAAGATGCTCGACTCCAATCCGAGTAGGCTTGGAGATCTCGGCCCCGGAACCCGCGTGGCTTTGTCCCTCTGCCAGTACCTTCATGTGGTTTTTTTTTTCAACAAATAGGAAAGCAAAATTTTTATGAGAAAGCAGGTGAATCTTAGTGAGTTCTACTTAGGGGATATTTCCTTTGCGAAGTTTTATCCAGAAGTCCAGCCACAGAAGGGAAGGCAGCGCGATCGAATTTCCAAATAAGACAGTGTTAGTGCCTCAGAGGGTCTGGGCCTGGGGTGGGACAGCGGGCAGGGCGCCCCCCCAGGAGGATGTGGGAACTGCAGCTGGGAGCGGCTGCCCAAGTCTGTCCATTCACCATCAGACGAGAGGTGGGAAAGGGTGGTGGTCACTCCCTGGAGCCTCGCCCACTGTGAGGGTCTCGAGACCCCACGGGGGGCGCTCACAGCCCCGACAACATGGGTCTTCCTTGCACAGGTTGGAAAATTGACCAGTGAAATCCACGGCACATCCAGGCCCAGCCAGTGGGCCCCACGCCTCTCCTGGAGGGCAGCAGTGGGCTGTGGGGGTGGACAGGTGGAACCCGGGCATTCATGTGCCCACCCAGACCCGGCGCCCTATCTCACCACTCCCACGGCAACTCCAGTGTCCTCAGCTGGGCCCGGGCAGAGCAGAGATGTCTGCTACGTGCCACGCTGAGTCAGCGTCAGGGACCAGGGCAAAGCACCGAGACCCCAGCGCCAAGGGCCAGCCTGACTGGGCTCTGTCCCTGCTGACACGTCCTTGCTCTGGGTCATCAGGTGTGGCACCTCACCCAACCCCACGGGGACCCTCGCCCACGCCGTGCAGGGGCCCAGGAGATAGGGGTCGGCAGGGCAGGGCCGGGGGTGCCCTGGGTCTTGGGCCGGACAGGCTGGTGTGCTCGGAGCTGCCCAGAATGAGCACAGAGCTAGGAGTTGCCCGAGCACCCTGGGGGTAGCCCAGGCCCCTGATGCTGGTGGCGGCGCTGTGAGACCCGTGGAGGGTTTTCTTCTGCCTTGTCACTGTCCTTTTGTCTGTCCGTCCATCCTTCGCTTCTCTCTCAGATCAGCCCGTCTCCCGACACACAACCAAGAGCCAGGGTAGGGGTCCTGGGACTGGCTCAGGCTCCCTCGTGGCCGGGTGCGCTCTGGATTCAGTGCCCGGCCCCTGTGGGGTGAGCGAGGTGGCCCTCAGCAGTGCTGGACCCGCCGCATGTGCCCAGCCCCAGGCCTGGTCAGCTGCTCTGAGCACTGCTTGGGAGTCCAGTGCCCCCTGACATGTAAAAGCCAGTGACACAGCGGACGTCAAGGCTGGCTGGATGGTGAGGGGGGCAGGGAGGGTCGGGTGTCCCTCGGCGTCCCTGTCTTCGCGGGCACGAGCTGGGCATGGTGTTGGGGTGGGGGCAGGGGTCCGCCTCTGTGGACTCACGTGCGCCCAGATGTCCTGAGGGGCTGCCCGGCTCATGCCATGTGGCACATGAAGCAGCCCCAAGGGGCTAGTACCCCACCCATACACGGGCAGTAACTCACCCTCCAACTCCTCCCTGCTCTGCTCACAGCACAGTGCTCCCAGAATGGTGCTCCTGGAAAGTGCTCCCCGATGTGCTCCAAGTTGGTGCTCCCTGTTGTGTTCTGTAGGTGCTCCCCAGCGTATGCTTGGCGTGATTGCTTCTGCATCAGTGCTCTCACCAATGGTGCTCCTGACACCGTGCTCCCTGCTGTGCTCCCGGGCACAGTGGCCGCTGCAGGGTGACCGCTCCAGGTGGAGGGTGTCCCAGGGCTCCGTGGCTCCGTGGTGGGGCGGGGCGAGAGATTACCGCGTAATCCTCTTTCGTAAAGTCCCTGCCAAGACGCAGGGCGCCAAGAGCTGAGACGGCCGGGCGAGACCCCTGGGCCAGTGCGGAGAGCCAGAACCTTCTGGAAAGTGCCGTGGGCCCTGCAGTGCAGTGGAGGCTTCACAGACCCCCCGAGACCCGCGGGCACAGCCACACAGGGGCCCGCCTCCCACCTGCAGGCCGCCTGCGCCCTGCCCGGCCCGGCCCCACCCCGAACTCCCTCCCCTCATGGCACCATCAGGAGCTTCACACGAGGGAGGGGACGGGGGGAGGGGCCTGGCCCCTCCATGGCCCAGCCGCCCCGGGCTGACCCCAGCTCCTGGGGCCTCTGCGGAGAGCAGGGCCTGGGAGATGTTCCAGCACCAGCTGTTTTGGGACGGGCCAGGGAGAGGCAGGGGTCCCTGAGCACAGAACCAGGAGTGAATCCTGGGCACAGAGGCAGGAGTGAGCCCCGAGCACAGAGCCAGAAGTCAGCCCTGAGCACAGAGCCGGGAATGAGCACAGAACCAGGAGTCAGCCCTGAGCACAAAGGCAGGAGTGAGCCCTGAGCACAGAGCTGGGAGTCAGCCCCGAACACAGAGCCAGAAGTCAGCCCCGAGCATAGAGCCAGGAAGGAGCACAGAACCAGGAGTCAGCCCTGAGCCCTGCTGGGTGTGGCCCAGAAAATAAAGGGAGAGCCCCCCTGGGGTGTGGAGTGTTTCCTGGAAGGGCCTGGTACACCCTAAGTCTAGGAGTCTGGGGTCCAGGTGGTGGGTCTGCGCCTGCCCCCTGCGCACCCACACACATGAAATGGGGTGTGGGGGGGTCACACCCCATCTGGTGACGCTGTCTCTCTCCTGGGCACAGCGGACCTGGGCTGCGTGCCGGCCCAGGGACAGGGAGAGGGCACTTTCGGGCTTAGCGGCCACCGGCAGACACTGAGAGGTCACATGGCCATGTCCTCGGCCTCCCAGTGGCCACCCCCTCCCTGCCAGCTGCCTCCTCCAGGGAGACCTCCAGGCTTGCTCGCCTTCCCCCTCACCGAGGCCTGGAGGAAAGAGCAGAGAAGAAACTTGCCGGGTGTCCCCGTGGCCAGCAGGAACCACTGCCAACGGCACTTCATGGGGCTGCAGAAGCTTCCAGAAGGTGCTTCCCAGAGTGGCTGTGTCTGGAGTCTGTTCCCAGGGGGGCTTCCCAGCACGGAGAGACGGGGCCCAGCTGAGTGGCAGGCGGGGGCCCTGGCGGCTGACTCCTGGCTCTGTGCTCAGGGGTCCCTCCTGGAGGGGCTCCTGGGACCATGTGGGGAGCCGGGATCTAACGCAGGGCACGGCCCTAGCCCCGGTTTCCCCGTCACTCAGACCCTCGCTGTCCCTCTCTGCCTCTGCGTCCTGGGCCCTGGCTGTCCCCAGCCCCCCGCATGGCCGTACCTGCCTCCGGTGGACGTTGAGAAGGAAGGAGGTCTGTCCCCGGCCTTTCCACGGCGGGCGCTGCAGACCCCCGCGCCCTTTGGGAGGGAAAAGCATCCGGCTCTGAGCTGTTTTATCCCCTGCCCTTCCCTCTGCTGATGGTGCCTTGCCGGGAGGCAGGCGGGCTCAGCTGCAGTGCTCCCCAAGGCAGTGGGGCCTTCTTGCACACATGCTGGCTGGAGCTCACTCTGCCAGGGGGTAGGTGCTGTTGTGTCACTGGGGGGCACTCACGCCTACTGTGGCCCTCACACCTACTCTCCAGGGGGCGCTGTGGTGCCTACCCCTGCTGTCCAGGGGGTGCTGTAGTGCTCACACCTGCCCGCCAGGGGGCGCTGTGGCATTCGCACCAGGGGCTCGTCAGGGGCCGCACTTCTGGCCGTGCTTGCACGTCTCTAGCTGCAATGCTGGTCAGGGCCGCTGCTGTGTGGGTGTTCGGGGTGGGGGCAAGCCGTTCGCAGAGTGCAGATGAAGCCCCACGATTGTGGAGGGAATCGGGCGTTGGCTCTTACCTGTGCCGGGCAGGCCCCGACACCGCGAGCAAGTCCTCCAGGCCTGCGCTGGGCTTCTGGACACTTCCTGAAGTGTCAGTTACTTGGGACAATGCAACAAGCTCTTAGAGTCCTGGTGCTGGGGCCAGAGCGACGGCACAGCGGGGAGGGCGTTTGCCTTGCACGCGGCTCACCCGGGTTCGATCCCCGGCACCCCATAGGGTCCCTCAAGCCCTACCAGGAGAGATCCCTGAGCACAGAGCCAGGAGTCCGCCCTGGGCACCCCCAGATGAGATGGGAAATGTTTGACTAGTGGACCCGTCACATAGTGGAGACGTGGGGTCCCACACAGTGTTCTGAGTCAGAAGTTTCCAGAAGCCTCCATGTCCCATTCTCGTTGGTTTTGTCTCTTTGTTCGGGTTTGGCTGTTTTTTTGCTTGTTTGTTTTGGTGTTTGGGGGCCATACCCAGCCATGCTCAGGGCCTGCTCCTGGGCCCTCGTGCTCTCTCTCCGGGTCCGGCCAGGACCCTCAGAGGGTCCCTCAGAGGGAGAAGCAGCCGAGGCCTTGGGAAGCCTTCCCAGCGTGCACCTGGGTGGGCAGGAACCAGTCCTTTGGGGGAAGGGGGGGCTTAAAGCATGCTTTTTAAGCTTTAAAAATCTTTCTTTTTGCTTTTTGGGTCACACCCAGCAGTGCTCAGGGGTTCCTCCTGGCTCTGCACCCAGGAATCACTCCTGGCAGTGCTCGGGGGACCCTATGGGATGCTGGGAATCGAACCCCGGTCAGCTGCGTGCAAGGCTAACGCCCTTCCACCTGTATGGCTCCGGCCTATGAAGTTTTTTTGGTCTTTTTTTTTTTTTTAGCTTTAAAATCTTCTCTTGGGAGCTGGAGTGATAGCACAGCGGGTAGGGTGTTTGCCTTGCATGCAGCCAACATGGCCGACCCAGGTTCAAGTCCCAGCATCCCATATGGTCCCCCGAGCACTGCCAGGTGTGAGTCCTGAGTGCATGAGCCAGGAGTAACCCCTGAGCATCGCCGGGTGTGACCCAAAAAGCAAAAAAAAAAAAAAAATCTTCTCTTGGATGGTGAGATGGGACAGCAGGCTCCTTGCGGCCTCACACCCGGGGCCTCCAGGACTCCTCCCTTTGGGGAGCAGTTGGGGACTCTCTCCCGCCCTTAGCTGCTACAGGACACCCACTGACCCTGGCCGTGTCTCTGTGTCCCTGCCCCCTCCTGCCTCCCACGGAACTGTCCCCTCTCCCCCCATATACCCCATGGTCCCCTCCCCAGACATGAGGTGCCAAAGGAAGCGGGGGGCCGCGGGGTCCCAGTCAGCCTAGCATTGACCACCCACTCCTCCCTGCCGCAAGCCTCTGGTTTTCAATGTCCGTTCTATTTGTGGGGTTTGTGTTTGGAGTGGTTTTTTTTTTTTTATGTTTTGGGTCACACCTGGTGATGCTCAGGGGTTCCTCCTGGCTCTGCACTCAGGAATCACTCCTGCTGGTGGTCAGGGGACCATAAGGGATGCTGGGAATCGAACCCGAGTCAGCCGCATGCAGGGCAAACGCCCTTCCCGCTGTGCTGTCGCTCCGGCCCCAAATGGGCATTCTTGCATCTGCTCCTAATTGTGGGAAGCCCCAGTGAGAAGCCTCCAGGCCTGTACGGGGTGGGGGGTCGAGTCTGCGCCCACTCATTGCTGGGCACGGGCCCAGGGCCTCCCAGGGGTGGGCAGCACTCCCCCCCCCCAGCCCCTCCCTGGCATGGCTCGACAGCGACCCGCTAGAGCCCCACGATGTGTGCTCAGGGACCTCGGCCAAGTGCCAACCACAGGCGGCACCCGGGCGCAGAGGGTCTGTGGGGGCACATGGGGCCGCGTCCTTCGGGCTGCGGTCCTCATCCCTCCGGCCTTGGGGACTGGACTCAGGCGTTGACGCTTGGCCAGGCGGGCACCGCACCTTGAACCCACCCCCCAGAAAAGCGGGGGCACCAGAGCCAAGGGCCGGTTTGGGCAGCTGGCAGCGCTTGTCAGGTCTCTCTCACCAGGCAGTTACCCGTGCGGGCCCGGCTCCCTTTCAAGTCGAATCCCATCGCTAATGAAACCGAATTTGGAACGTGGGCTTGTCACCCCGAAGGAGAGAATGTCATTATCCGAAAAGCCACCGGAAGGCGCGCATTTGATGGTCTAAATGGGCCAGGCCCCTGCTCCCGGGAGATGAAAGGCGCCCCCCCTCCACGCAGCCTGTAACAGCGCTTGAGAGCAGAGGGGACCCGGCCCGACGCAGGCGCACTCAAGTGCCGGGGAACTTCGCAGAGCCCCGCGCGGCCACTTGCTCTGGTCCAGCGGAAATCGCAGGTCGCGGGGGAGGGACGGGGGCGTTTGAGTGTGGGGACGCGGCTCGGTGGAAGGTGACGCCCCCGGCCCCCAGCCCCGCGCCCTCTCCCGGCTCCCGTCCGCGGCCTTGTCCATTTCTGTAAGTTTTCCCTGCAGAACAAACCTATCATTTTTCACCACGGGATATTTACGGCTTCAATCAGTGCCAGATTCCATTGGCTTCTGGTCTCTTCGCTGGAAGTTATAGATGCTGGTATTATTTGCACTGCGGTTAATTATGGAGCAATCAAACTTTGGCTTTCCCACTGTAATTTCCTCTGCCAGCTAATTTAATTAATCACCCCCAGCTCTGCCGTTCCAGCTGCGACCAGCAGGGTCATTAATTAGAACGTGGCTCAGACGCCAGCCCCGCTGCCCGGCCATCACCCATCTGATCTCCCGGGGACCGCTCGGGCTTCCAGCACCTCGGCAGACCAAGCTGGGGGTGCCCTGCCCCGGCCCACCGGCCCCCGGAAGGAAGACGGTCCCCCGCAAAGCAGACCCCACAGCTGGGGGCCGCAAGCGCTCTCTGGAACCCTCGGGGGGCACAGGTCGCCCCCCGGAGGGGACTGAGAGGATTGAGAAGTCTTCGTTGCGCTGCACCCCTCAAAATTGATGCCTCAAGGATGTCGGCGACTCGCACTGTGTGTGTGAAGGAGGGAGGGCCCCATCCCAGAGAGAGAAGCGCCCCGTCTGGGCGGGGGAGCCCCAGGCTTCACTCAGGTCTCCTGGCAGCCTGGAGGGATGCCCAGCGGGTGAGGGTGCTTGTTGGCACGAGGCCAAGCCCGGGTTCAACCCCGGCCACCCCCGTTAGGGCCCCGTGAGCCCTGAGCACTGAAGGATCCTCGTGTCTCCGCATTCTGGGGCGTGGTGGCGGGGTAAACTGGATTGGGGGGGGCTCTTGGGCGCAGCGGCCCGGACCGAGGCCCACCCCTCCCGCCTGCCCCTGCCTCTCCCCGCCCCTCCCCTGCCTTCAGCCGCCCCCGCCCCAGATGGGCCTGCCTGCACACACGCAGGTTCTGGCCGGGAGGGAGCGCGGGGTCCCGGGTCATTAGAGGGGCAATAAGGACACATTGCACGCCAGGTGGGGTGGGAGAGGCGGGGAGCCCCCTCGTAAAGCCCCAGCGGGCCGTAAACAGCAGAGTTCCTCGGGAGGCGGGAGGGGGGTTTGCCCAGACGGGCTCTGGGACAATTGCTCCCCTGGGTCTTTCCCTGGCCATGGCTCGCCCCCCCCCCCCCCCGGGTGTCTGAGCCCCCGCTGCCCCTCGGGCCGCTCCGGGAAGGAGCCGAGCGGGAAACAGCTGTCGGCTCCGTCTTTCAGCTTCTTTTCTTCTCCAGAAATCTGATGTCTCCATGCTCGGAGCCCGACACAGGCGTACGAGCATGAAAGAAGTCGGGGTCACCCCGGTCCCGCTGCTGGGGACCCCCTGGACAGAGATGGGGGAGGGAGGGGGGGCCTGGCAAGCCAGGAGCCAAAAGTGCTGACCCCAGGGCCGTGGCGGGGCGGGGGGGGTGGGCAGGGAGAGGTGGGGCTGGGCACAGGCAGGGGCAGCATCTCACCCAGCCCCGGCCTCCCCTCCTCCGGCCTCCTCCGCCCTGAGTGAGTGGAGGCCGCTGAGCTGGGGGAGAGCCGGGGTGCGGCCCAGACATGGCCAGGCCCCAGTGGAGCCCCGGACAGTGGCCGTGTGTTTCGGGGGGGGGTCACTACTGCTCTGGCGATGTCCCCTCCACCCGGGAGCGGGCATGGGCCCCGCATCCTTAGCCGCCACGCTGCCCGCACCCCCCACCCCACCCCTCCATCCTTCTCTTGCTTAGAGGCCGGCTGACAGTCGGAATGTTGGAAATAATTGGATTCTAAATTCTCATTCATCTGCAAAGTATTCAGTGATGAAATTAGCCTAATAGATATTATTTCTTACATGGCTGCGTAATATCCCCCGATCGGATCTCGCTGACTGCAGCGGGCACCCCCCCCCCACATCTGTTCCCGACGTGAGCTTCCAGGCGAGGCCGAGGCCCGACCCGGGCTCCCGCCTCTGTCCTGGGACCTGGACGGACACTGCCCCAGAGCACCCTGCAGGGAGAGAGACAGAGAGAGAGAGAGACAGGGAGAGACAGAGACAGAGGAGAGACAGAGATGGGGGAGAGGCAGAGACGAGAGAGATAAGAGACAGAGACGGAGGAGAGACAGAGATAGGGAGAGACAGAGACGGGAGAGAGACAGAGACAGGAGAGATAGAGGTAAAGACAGGGCAGGGACAGAGATGGAGAAGGGAGACAGAGATGGGGGAGAGGCAGAGACGGGGAGCGACAGAGACGATAGAGGGGAGAGAGACAGATATGTGGGCAGAGGCAGGGGGAGAGAGGAGGGGGGTTGTTCTTGCTTTTGGTGTTGGGGCCACCCCGGGCAGTGCCCGGGGTCACTCCCACCTCTGCACTCAGGGCTCGCCTGTGGTGGGCTTGGGGGTGATACGGGGTGCCGGGACCGGGCCTGGTCAGCTGCGTGCAAGGCGGGTGCGTTAGCTGTGGAACTACCGCTCTGGCCCCACTGCCGGGCCTTCTAACTCGTCACTGTGTGATTCCAGAAACTTCCTTCCCTCCACGCACATTCTCCTGCCCTGAGCTGTGAGCTGTGGCCTGTGGCAGCCCCTCCCCCCCACACACACACTTCCCATACGGTCTCGGGCGTTCTGGAAGGTTCTCCCGTGTCTGGGGTCTGGGCCGGGCTGGCTGCGTTCTCGGCAGGGCGTGGGGGACGGGACCTCGTCACAGATCAGGGACCCTTGCCCCACTTCTCTGTTCTCGGCAAGAATTTTAATTTCTCGCAGAGTCCGCGCCCCTCCCCTCCCCCGGCCCGGCCTCCCAAACTCTGCAAATATTGTCCCCCGCGCCCCTGGCCCTGGCCAGCGGTCAGCGCTGGAAACAGCTGGTGGGTTTTGTGTAGGCAGGGAGCAGTGGGGGGAAAGGTTTTGGCAAACACTGGGGGGACGGGGCTGGGAGGTAGGTAAGCCCAGGAAACTGTTTTCATGAGTAAATGCCGGAAACAAAGGCTCCCAGCGGGGCCGGGCGGGAGCGCGCCCCCCTGAATAGCCCCCGAAAACACAGGCTGAAAGGGAAGAAGCGTCCGCTTCTGGGAATCCAATAAATTGTTTCAGGAAGTGAAAGTGGTCCGGGCCGATGCCGCTGTGATTGACAGCGCTTCTCATTATGGGAACGTCAGGGGGCAGGAACTGGCGCTGCCCCGGGGGGGACAGGGACGGGGAGGGGGGCGGCCAAGGGGGCCGGTCTGTCGCCAACGCCAACGTGCGGGCCCCCCAGCTCCCTGACCAAGAAAAGACCCCCCCGGTCATCTTCAGGAGCACCAAGAGCACGGCCCACCCCACCAGGGGCCCCACTGACCCCAGTCGGGTCGCCCCCGCCCCGTTGATGTTTCAGCCAGCAAGCCCCCAGCAGGTGGGGCCACTGACCCCAGTATCGCGCGTCTGTGGACTCAGGTGCCCGGGGACATTCCGGGTCCCCTTGGATGGGCCATGGGGCGGGTGGGGGGAGAGCCACAGACTGACCCCCGACAGCTGGGCGAGGGGTGACCAGCCATGGCCGGGGGGTGCAGTGACCCTCCACCTGCCGAGGGGACAGAGGAGGCGCCCAAGGGTGCAGAGAGAGCTGGGCGGTCCAGCTCTCGGGCCCTGAGCGTGGACGTGCTGAGCTGGCCCCTCGTGTCCACAGACCGGGGGCTGCCGTGTGCTTTTCAGGGGGCACTGCCTGGACCTGCTACTGCCCCCGGGTCCCGTGACGGGTGTGGTAGGTGTGGACACTGGACAGAACAAGAACCACAGCCGCCCTGGGAAGGGAACGCCAGGACACGGGAGGGCGTTTGAGGGTGGAATGGGCCTTTTAGGGGGTGGCGGGACCCAGCGGGGGTCGGGGGGGCTCTGTTCTATGCCCCCTCTGCCCAGCCGCCCCCACGCCTGTCACTCCGAGTCCTTCCGCCATGCCCCTTGAAGGGGGTCCCAGGACCACAGGCATCTCAGAGCCGTGCCCGGGGGCCAGCCGTGTGGGCGCAGAGCTCAGCCGAGGTCGCGGTTCGGGGGTCAGAGGTCAGGCCCTGGGGGACTCAGCACTGCACACAGCTTGAGGTGGACACGGCGGTATGTGGCCTTGGTGGCCACAGCCGGGCAGTGCACGGCGGGCAGGACTCACCCCTGCAGACTGCGTGACCCCGGGCCGCTGGTCCTGGCCTCAGTGTCACCACCGAACCCGGGCTGTGTCCACAGCAGACAGAGAGGATGCAAGCTGCCCACCGGCCACCTCAAGCCTGCCCATGGGGTCCCCTAGCGCCATCCCCACCCGTCCCTGCCGCCCATCCCATTGTCTCGCCCCTCGAGTGCCCCGCTGTGTGTCTTGGGAGAAGGACACTCCCTGGGGCACTGGACAGTCGCATGAAACACAGGGGAAGGGTGAAGGGATCTGGCGGGGTCCAGGCCGGGGCTCAGGCAAGGGGTGTGCTTGTGGGCGCACCTTTTGAGAGGCATGGGGGAAGGGGGTGGGGAGGGCCCCCCTTGGGTGGTTTTTCTCTGCGGACACGGCGTCGGCCAGCCTGCTCCCCAGTGCCCCCCATAGCCTTGGCAGGGTGGGGTCCACCCCCCCACAGGGTCTCTGGCAGGTGGAGGCTGGGGCGGTGTAAACGGGAGCCCCGAGGCCCCTTCAGGGGTTTCTCCCGAGAGCGGAGTGGGGGTCTCGGCGAGGGGGGGGGGTCCACGGGAGGGCCGGCTTTTTGCTCAGTCAGCATCCTCGGCCCGCGGGAACCGCCGTCAGGCCCACGTCTGGAGTGATCAGCCGGCATCTCGGCCTTGGGAATGGCTGACGGGGGCTAATTGGCATCTAACGCCCTATAAATTTATTAGCGCGCCTCGCCTCTCTCTGGCGAAGCTTCCACTGCTAACCACCAAGAAATTACCAATTTCCAGGAGTCAGTCGCTCAAGTCCCCATTACCGGGCTGGCGGGGCGGGGGAGGGGGGTTATAAATCAGGCCGCCCGGTCCAGCTGCCGGCTCGGGCCCCCGAGGGCCGCACGGAAACCGCACTAGGCGGAGGCCCCCGGTGCCCGGCTTTGAAGCTCCCGGGCCGGATCCAGGCCCCGGGCGCAAAGGCACAGCCGTCCCCGAGGCGACGATTACGCTGTGACTTCTCTCGGGTTCTTTGAGACGGGCCACACTCAGACTCACAAGGTAGCAAATCACATTCACATGTTTCTTCTAATTGGTAACAGATTAGGGGCATTTTATCTGTGAAATCATTTCCAAATGTGCCGGGAGAGGAGAGACTGGAGGGCAGGGCTGAGGTGTGGAGGGCAGGGCGGCCGCCCAAGGCCCTGGAGGGAGAGGAGCAATATAACCCCACAGCGCGATCCCCCAAGTCCCCAAGGTCCTGGGACTTGAGCACCTCGCTTTTCCAAAAAGGGGCCACCTGGGAGCAAAGCGTTGCTTTACCAGCAAGTGAAGGCCGGCCGGGCGTTGACTTCGGTGGTAGGTTTGGTTTGGTTTTTGTTGGCGGGGGTCCTGGGGAGACGCCCACACCTGGCGGTGCTCAGGGCTTGTTCCTGGCTCTGCACTCAGGGGTCACTCCTGGCAGGACTCGGGGGACCAGACAGGGTGCCGGGGATCGAACCCGGGTCGGCTGCGTGCAAGGCCAGCGCCCTCCCTGCTGTGCCATGGCTGCAGCCCTGAGCCAGGAACTGGACCCAGGGCCGTACGTGTTCAGTCAGAGGGTTCTCTGCCACCTCTCTGCAGCCCGGCTCTGAGGCAGACCGGGCTCAGGAGGGCCATCGTGTGCCCAGGCACGTGTGCAGATACATGTACGGACACTGCAAGTATATGCAGACACGGACAGGCACACGTGCACGCGTGTCCACACTCACCATCCACTGGCCTGAATCTGGCCCCTCTGGACGACTGGGACAGGGGGACCAGACTCACCGCGTCCTTTTTTTTTTTACCCCAATTTGGTCTTCAGCAAATAGTGTTTAGAAGGGCCAGATTCTTCTATTCCCAGGGATTCTAACAGACCTGGCACCGAGTAAGGAGCGCGAGACCCAGGCGGGACCGTCCCCCACCTGTGGTGGCCCACCCCCACCCCCCGCAGGAGGCAGGGTCGCGGGCACGGGGGCCCAGGAGGGTAGGTGAGTCCCAGGCCGCAGGCAACTCTGTGCTGTCGTCGGGCCAAGAGGGACGGACGCAGGTTGGGCTCTCATGGGCGTGCTCACACAGAGCACGGCAGCTGTAAGTGTGGTCCCCACAGCGCACACACACATATGCACACGCGTACACACACGCTGTCCTTCCCCAGACATCGCCAGGGGAGGCAGGAAGAGTAATGAAGGGGTGAGCACCCTCCGACACGGGGCCGACCCCAGTCTGAGCCCGCACCGCAAGCCCCACGGGAGCCGCCCTGGGCACTGCCAGGCGTGTCCCCAAAGCCAAACATACGTGAAAATTTAAGTGATGCCTCAAGCGGGACCCTGAAAATGGGATCAACACAGACACATGAAAACACACACACACACACACACACACACACACACGAGCACAGAGGAAGAGACACAGACGCAGAGACACATGTACGGACACATGAACACATATGGAGACACACGTGATCATACAGAGACACACATGCATACACAGAGACCCAGACAGCTCCAGCCGTGTCAGGGACAGTTCGGCAGTTGCGGGGCCATTGACAGGCTGCCAGCATCCCGCGCCCAGCTCTGGCTCTTGGGGCTGGCAGAGACAGACGCGCCCTCCCAGGCTCACCCCTGCACCCCTTCACCCCCGCCTGTACCTGAGGCCGGTCTCCTCTCCAAGCCGGGGTCCTGTCGCCGCTGCTGTCGTCCTGGGCCTCGTCTCCTCCGTGCCCCCGACCCGGGGCACCGCAGGGCAGGCAGAATGTGGGCAGTGGGCTTTAGCTGCCCCCCACGTTCTGGATGGTGCCCACGACCGCCCCCCCCCCCCGTGGGACCCTCGTTTGCTCTGGCTCACTTAGAGGTCTCTGCCCCCCACAGCGGGTTCAGAGTGGCAGGAGCCTGGACCCCCCCAGGAGGCGGCTGGAGCTCGTCCCCCAGATCACTGACGCCGCCACTACTGCGCCCGTGTTCCCCGACAGCTGGGCCCACCCAGGGCCTCAGCACTACCTGCAGGCTCCCACCAGAGCAGATGAGCTTTGGGGCCGCAAGGGGCAGGGGGACAGGCAGGGAGGGCGCTCGCCCGGCTCAAATCTGACCCGGGTTCAATCCTCAACATCCCATGTGGTGCCCCAAGCCCCATGTTGTATTTCTCCGTCAGCCTCCATCAGCTCCGGGAGTGGAGGAGGCTGCGGGGGGCGTCACCCAACAGTTCCTGGGATCGGAGGCCTTAAGGCACTTTGCTGCATAGACATGGCTAATCACCGTTTCATCCCTGATCTGACATGGTAAAAGGACCCTGAGCACAGAGCCAGAAATCAGCCCCGTGCACAGAGCCGGGAGTCAGCCTGGAGCACAGAGCCGGGAGTCAGCCCGGAGCACAGAGCCGGGAGTCAGCACAGAGCCGGGAGTCAGCCCGGAGCACCACCAGGTGTGGCCCGGAACCCACAGGAAAGGCTGCAGATGCTGGTTCCTGGGGAGGCGTCGTGTGGGCGTGGGACAGGCTGTGTCCGGGCAGCGGGCCGTCCTCTCTCCCAGGACAGTGGCCACCGCAGTGAGCGCCGTTAGCGCCTTTCCACGTGTCCTGGGAAGATCGTTCCCGAGGGTCTCCCGCACACCAGGCTGCTCTGCTCCCTCCCGGGCGTTTTTCCTCTTTCCACGTTTGCTTTGTCGTTACCTGCGAACTCTTCAGTCTCCCGCCCGCCACTCCCACCAAATCGCAAAGGAAATAAAGTGTCTTGTCCTGTGGCGGAGGCCCCATCCGGCCCACAGGATCCCCCGGTGCCACCCACTGTGCCAAGGTGCCACCCACGGTGCCACCCACGGTGCCAAGGCCAGAGGGCGAGCCCAGCTGGCTGCGGCACTGACACCGGGGGTGACCCTGCAGCTGGGCGTGACAGCCACGTTCAGGGTGAGCCACCCGTGGTGGTGCCGGCATCAGCGTGGGAAAGCATCACAGCGTGTGAACCACACGCCCGGCACGTGGCCACACCCACACCCAGGGCTGTAGTTTCTGTGTGTACTTACACTCATACCCAGTAGTTCCTACACCCACACCCAGGGCTGTGCTTTCTACACCCATGCCCAGGGTGTACTTCCTGTGTGCACCTGCACCCTCACCCAAGACCGTTGTTGCTGTGACAATCTGGCATTTCCGGCTTGGACTGGCCACCCCCATCCTCCGCAGGCGCGCCCAGGAGCCCTCCGCCCTGGTGTTTCAGGGCTGCTTGGTGAAACACTCCGTCGGGCCGCACGGAGGGAGAGGGCCGCTCCTCTCCTTACCTGTTTACCATACGACCTGCTGCACAGCCTTCCCAGCGGCCCTGTTCGGGCAACTAGACTCACAGGGCCGGAGGGTCCCCACCAGGGCCCCAAGGTGCGCCCGTTTCCTGCCACATGACACGGCGTCTGGCACTGCCTCGCCGGGCCCCGAGAAGCGGGGTTTCTGCCCGAAACAGCGCTGCCTGCCCACTGTGCGTGCGGCTTCCCGCGGGTGGGGCTGGGCCAGACCCTGGAGCCTGGTGCATTTCCTGCGACCCTCAGTCTGTGCCAGTGGACTGCCTGCCTGGCGCCACGACACCGTCACAGGTTATTGTTTCTCATAGAGACGTGGTGAGGTGCGACCATCCATGGGGCTCCAAGAAGGTAGACTGACGCGTTTGCTCCTCTGTTTGGGGGCCGCCCCGGGCAGTGCTCAGGGCTCCCGGCTGTGTCCAGGGACCACTCCTGGCGGGCTCAGGGGCCCCATGGGGTGCTGGGCATTGAACACGACTGGGCTGCACACAAGGCGGGCGCCCTCCCCTGGACTGTCACTGTGCCCGTCTATTTTGTTCATTTTGTTGGTGGGTATTTGGGAGGGAGGGAAGGAGGGGGGGTGGCACCCAGCTCTGTTCACCCTCCCCTGCACCGGGCGGGAGGTGGGGATGGAGCAGAGGCCGTGCGCGCTGTCTCTGGCCGTTCCCCACCCGTCTGTCATTCCCGACCGGTCTCTGGTGCGACGTCAGGCACGTGGAAAACTCACACGTTAGCCTGGCAGTGGTCAGGCGGCAAGGGGCACCCTCAGCCCTTGCTCATCTGCGGCTTTGTCCCCCCCAGGACCCGGCTGTAGGTTTTGGTTTTGATTTTGGCGGGGAGGTTGGTTCTGGTTCCAGTGCTCACTTGGCAGTGCTCATCTCCTGCTTCTGTGTTCAGGGATCACTCCTGGAGGGATTCCGGGGGACCCTGTGAGGCTGGGGATCGAACCCGGCTTGGCCGCTTGCCAGGCAGGCGTCCTCCCTGCTGTGCTGTCCCTCTGGCCCTGGTGTCTCTTTCCAAAAGCAACTTTCTGAGCCTTGCAAACTCTCCTTGCCAGTTCTCGGCCCCCAGCCCCCCACTTCCTCCACAGCCTGGCCTGGTCCCAGGCTCCCTCTGCCCACACTTCCATCCCGGGTGAGATTTCTGGGGAATGGAGCCCGGGAAATCAGTTGGGGGTACCCACACCTGGGCTTTAGGGATGCAGAAGACTCTGGGGGCCGTGGCTGCCGGGGTGGGCACTTCATTGGAAGCCTCTGGGCCAGGTGTGGCGAGTTGGCCAAGATTGACAGCAGTAGCAGTGTCTGGGCCGGTACAAGGAAGCCCGGTAGGGCCTCAGGCCCCAGGGTCAGCAGCTGTTGAAGGGAGACACATTGCTGCCGTGGGCTGCGCATCCGTGCCCCGTGGGGTAGCTGGCCCGTGGGGGAACCCGCTGGGGCGGGTTTGACCTGAGTCATTCCATCGGCAGACCCGCCACGCCCCACGTCCAGGCCTGGCCTCCCGTCCCCTCGATGCTCAGTGCGGCGCTGTGCGTGGCAGCGAGCCACTGCCGTGCCTGTATCGCTGCTGCGTGGTTGTGGCTGTGGCCTGGCTGTGTGGCCGCTGCGTGGCTGTGACTCCTGGTGCCTTTTCAGTTCCTGCTGCGAACAGGGAGGGCGGCACGGACCCTGGGGCCCGGCATCTGCAGAGACTCTGAATCTCTGTGTCCAGGGCTGGCACACAGGTGGAACCCGGCATGCAGACGGACCCCCTTCCTCCTCCCTCCAGGACTTGCCTGGGCCACCCCGGCCCACGGAGCCACGTGAACCCCCCACCCCCACCCAAGCCACAGGCACCCTCCGCTAGGACCCGCAGAACTAATAAGCCTACTCCGGCCGGCTTTATTTAATTAATAATGATCCTGTTGCGTGCCTCCGAGCTCGTAAAACAGCCTGCAGGTTGGCAAAAGAACACTCAGAGTATCGATCCGAGTCAGGCGGGATATTTATTTGGTCTTTGCCCCGCGCCGATAAATCCTCGTCGGTTGCCGCCTGCCCTGGGCGCGCGCACACGCGCACGCGGGATTTACAGTGGCCGGGGCCCTTAAAAGCTTTCGGTAATTAAGGAATAAATATCCATCGGCTGTTGGGGGCCGGCCCGAGCCCGCGGCCTAGCAACAAGGCGGCGAGAGAAGGCATGCGTGCGGGGGGAGGAAGTGGCCCTCCTCCGCGCCCGCCCTCCCGGCCGCTGGACAGAGGACACTCACATTCCTTGCTGCTAGCCAGCTCTTCTGCGCTGCCTGCCCTCGGCGCCCGCGTCTCCCCAGTCCCGCCCCACCCCTCGTGTGGCCAACACAACCTGCTTCTGAATCGGAAACACTCTGCCCCGGCAGGGGCGGGGGTTCATCCCAAAGGAGGGGCCCCCGGGCACAGGCCCCAGAAGGTTCTGGCCTTTCCACATTGGTGGGGGGGAGTCAGCACCGAGGCCCAGGATGCTGGGAAGGCCCAGCGTTGTGGGGGGGCTGGACGGTTGATGCCCCCCCAGGATCCCCCTCACACCATCCCAGAGTCTGCAGCCAGAGCAGGGTGGTGACCTCTGGCCCAGTGGCCTGTCTGGAGCCACGGGACAGCGCTGAGCCCAGCACAGTCCAGGGTTCTTGGCGTGAAACGCTCTCTCTGGATTCCAGCTCACTGGCCGCCTCTGCCGCAGGGAGCCCCACAGCCGCGCTGGAACGGGCGTCTCCGGGGGTCTGTGAAAGCCCCCTGCGCTCTGCTCCCCCGACCCTACCAGTAGTGCCCAGGGCTCCCTCTGGACAGCCCCAGGCCCCACTGCCCAGCCGGTCCCCATCTCTCTCTCTCACACACACACACACACACACACACGCACATACACACACACACACACGTTATTTAAGGTAGAAGGGTTGATGGACTGTCGGTGTCACCGTACGGTGGTGGAATGTTCCGGATGTATGGCCATGGAGGCTACAGGTCTGGGGATTCGTGTGTGTGTGTGTGTGTCTGTCTGTCTGTCTGTCTGTCTCAGTGGGTTCTGGGTCCATAGCAGGCATGTTTTGGGTCTGGGACATCCTGAGTCTACAGGCCTGTTCTGGATTGGGGCATTCCGGGCCGGGGCATGTGGCGTGGGTCTGGGTATCCTCGGTCTTTGGGTTTCTGCTGGGTGTCGAATGTTCTGGACCTGCAGGGGGTTCTGGATCCGAGCTCGCCTCCGCTGAGGGATGAAGCCTCTAGAACGGCGGTTTCCAGCCTCTCCCCTGGCGTGGCCCTTCCACATCTTGTTCCCTTCCTGGCAACCCCATGGATGCCCCTCCACTGACGCACTTTCCACCCTGACCCAGGGGTCCCCAAGGCCCCTCGAGCAACGCTGTCTCCTCTGCAACGCCAGGGGCCGGGCCCTTGCGCCGCGGACTGTGTGAGGTGTGACTGTGTGGCCGCCAGGCCCAGCCTTGGCTGCTGACCTCGCTGTCTGCCGCGGACGTGGATGTTCACGTGCTCCCCACCACCACCACCACCACCAGCTATGACCTTGACGTAACCTTGGCACCTCACAGCCCCTGGAGCCTCTGGCACCCCCTCCCGTGGGCATGTGGCTCTGTGCTGTCCCTCCAGATCCCACGGGGACACCACACCCCACGCCCGTCTACACCGCCCACCTCGTTCCTGCAGCCTGGGCTACCCTGGGCAGGGCTCTCCCCATGGGTCCCCGCTCTGATCCCCTCAAGGTCACCTGCAGCCAAGCCTCAGAACCCCGAATCCTGCGTCATTGCCAGGGGCGGGGCAGTGCCCTGAGCAGCCCGGGCAGGGCAGGACGCCGCCCGCAGTGGCCTCTCCTGGGTCCTGGTCTTCGCCTTGGGGGACGGGGATGTGTCCCCCCTCGCCGGCCGCCTGCTCCCTCGTCTCCTCTCACTCCCGCGAGGCTGATTTATTTAAAGGTGTGTCAGCACCGGCTCAAATGAGGGGCCGGGCCCCCTCCTTCCTGCTGACGGCCGGCCGCGCCAATAACTCATTTTTTAGCTCATTAGCTAAGAGAGGCCGGGAGCGGCGGCCCCGGGGGACGGGAGCGGGAGGTGATGGACTGTCCGCCGCGCTGCTCTTGAACTGGCCTCAGTGGGCTCGGCCGCCTGGCGTCCAGGGCAGACGCTGCAGCCCACCCACGGATCACGCCCATCTGGGGAGGGAGCTTGGCACCAAGGCCGTGGGTGGGTGGGGTAGGTACCACTCTGGCCACACAGAGCCACCGAGTGTGGCGTGAAGGACAACCCGGGGGAGGGGTGTGCTAAGCCGGAGGCCTAGAATCCTCCAGGGCACCCCGAGGTGTGGCCTCAGCATCTAGAGGCTGGGATCGAGAGCACCCCCCGGGGGCTCCATGAGGCGCCCTCCTGGCTCTGAGAACTCTCGGGGGTCTCCCGCACACTGCAGGCCTCCACATGGGGGAGCCGGGGCCTCCCAGCCACCCCCAAGCTCTCTGGCCTCACGAAGCTCCTTGCTGATACACAGGGACCTGAAACTTATGCCCCCTGCCCCCACTGGCCACCAAGGGCCGCTGGCCACAAGTCCCAGCCTCCACTGGTGATGGACATCTGTCAGTCATCAGGGATCCCTTCTGGTCCTGTCACCACCACTTGCAGTTGATAGAGCGACGCCCTTGCCAGGAACCTTCACCAAAGGGAAGAGTCCCCAGGGCAGAGTCCATGGGTGAGGATAGCCGGGTGCCGGCAGCCACTGTCCTTCCCAAAGCTGACCCAGAGGGGAAGTGCAGGGCCGCGGACCCACGGCCACGACTACTGTCCCACACGGCGTCCCCTGTGGGCTCTGCAAAGGCACACGGAGCTGGGCTCCCCAGGTCCGGCCGGCCGGCTGGCGCGGCCCTGCCAGGGGCTGTGAGGATTAGGGGTGCGAGGGGCTGATCTGGGAGCCCAGGCTCTGCTCTGTCCGGCGGAGCTGCCGTGGACACCCTCCCTCTCACGGGCAGGGAGTGCCCGGCGTCACCGCCACCCTCAGGACCAGTGTGGGTCGGAAGCAGCCTTTGTGCTTTAATTTTTTTTCTTTTCCCTCTTTTGGGTTTGGGGTCTGCCGTGCTGCTGGAAATTGAACCCAAAGACTCACACGGGCAAGGCTCGACCCCCTCGGCCACATTCCTGGCCTCAGGCTGGCGTTTGGCTCTTTCTGTTTGGTTCATTTTTGTTTGAGTCACATCCAGCAATTCTCAGTTACTCCCAGCTCTGCACTCGGGAATCACTCCTGTCGGGGCTCGGGGGACCCTATGGGATGCCGGGGATCGAACCTGGGTCAGCCGCGTGCAAGGCCAATGCCCTCCCCGCTGGACTCTCTTGCTCCGGCCCCTGGGTTTGGGTCTTTTGGGCCACACCTGACCGTACTTGGGGCGTGGGGGACCATGTGTGGTGCCAGGGATCGAGCTGGGGTCGGCCACATGCAAGGGCCTGGAGATGCCAGGAGGGTGGAGCCCAGGCTCTGCCCATGGCTCCGTCCAGCCTGCAGCCCTGCTGGGATTGGCCCACTCTTCCCCACCTCAAAAAAAAAATTTTTTTTTGTTTTTTTTTTGGGGGTGGGGCTGGAGTGATAGCACAGCGGTAGGGCATTTGCCTTGCGCGCAGCCAGCCCAGCTGAGCCGGGTTCGATTCCTTCGCCCCTCTCAGAGAGCCCAGCAAGCTACCGAGAGTATCTCGCCTGCATGGCAAAGCCTGGCAAGCTCCCCGTGGTGTATTCGATATGCCAAACACAGTAACAACAAAGTCTCCAATGGAGATGTTACTGGGCCCGCTCGAGCAAACCGATGAACAACGGGAGGACAGTGCTATCGTGCAGTGTGCTTTTTCAGGTCACACCTGGCAATGTTCAGGGGCTACTCCTGGCTCTGCACTCAGGAATTAACTCCTGACAGTGCTCAGGGGACCATATGTGATGCTGGGGATCGAATCCGGGTTGGCCGCGTGCAAGGCAAATGCCCTCCCCACTATCACTCCAGCCCCGCTCCAAAAATTTTTTTAATACACAGTGCAGTGCAAAGTCCTGGTTGTCCCAGCTGATGTAAGGCGGGCACTCAGCAGATCTGGGGCCCTTGGAGGCAGTCAGGCAGTCCAATGGCTGGGCCCCCCAGGGGACCCCGCCCCCAGCCTCTCTCTCCGGGTTCCCCTGCTCAAGCCCTGGAGCTGTTTCTTTTTCCCTCTCTTTTTATTTTATCTTTTGTTTTGTGGGTCACACCTGGCAATGCTCAGGGCTGACTCCTGGCTCTGTGCTCAGGGATCCTCCGGGCAGTGGCCTGGGGACCGTAGGTGTGAGTGCGAGCGCCCACCATGTGCGCTGTGCTCTGTCTTTGTCCCCGAGCTGAGGTGGTTGGAGGTTCCAAAGCTTTGTTGAGGGTCACCCTGGCCTGTCTCCTGACTGCCCTGACTACTCCTGCCCTTTGGCCACCTCCATAGCGGCTCTCCCTGGGGTCAGCCTTTCCGGCCGCCAGCCCGCTTTCCTCATGAGTTAGAAACCCAGATTTGCTTGGGGGCCATTAGGTTTTTTTGGGGGGGCGGTGGGTGTTGTTTTGGGTTTTTGGCTTTTTTTTTTTTCATTTTTTGGTTGTGTGTGTGTGTGTGTGTGTGTGTGTGTGTGTGTGTGTGTTTCGGGGCCACACCCAGTGGTGTTCAGGAGCTGTTCCAGGCTGTGCTCAGGGGCCCAGACTGGGATTGGATGACGGACAGTGCTCCCGCCCTCTGCAAAACCTGAGTGCTCAGGGCTGACTCCTGGCTCTGTGCTCCAGGGATCACTCTGGCAGTGCTCAGGACCCTCAGTGAGGCGGGCATTGAGCCTAGGTCAGGCATGTGCAGTGAGCGCCGTCCACTCTGTGAGGAGCCCAGTCAGCCTTGATTTGACGCCCACCGCGTGGTGTCGATGCCTGTGGGTTCCAGCGCATTGGGTGAGGTGGATGGGGCTGGCAGGCCCTGGGTGCTCCCAACTGGGAGTCCGGCCACCCGAAGAACACGGGAGAAGCCCGTTGGGTGAGCCCGGTGCCGTTTCCGCTTCTGTCTGGTTCCGTGTTTCTGGATCCTTCCTGGCCTGCGGGGTGAGGCGGGCTGCGAATGACCCTCGGTCCCCCTGTAGCCCGCGTTTGTCCTGGGACTCTCGGCTTGAAAAGGGTCGCGGGTCACACTGGGGTCACTCGCATGTACCAGGAAGTGAAGCACAACTAATCCCGATTTACCCCTGGAAGAATTTGTTTGCCTAAGTATTTAAAAGCAGATTAGGGCCGGATCCCGGCATTGTAAACAGGGGAAGGTGGCCGCCTTTTCTCTGCCTCGGAAGGGAACTGCCGGAACGAGCCTCCCTCTCACCAGGCCCCAGCAACCTGACCGGGCAGCGGATTGTTCCCCTGGAGAAAAGCCCTGCTTGGGGGTCAGGGTCCCCCGTGATGCCCCCCACACTCCAGCAGCGAGAATTCCCCCCCCCCAACCCAGAGCCACTCACCAGCTCACCTGTTCCAGCCTTTTCTCGCCCCTCACATACTCGGCACGACACACACCATGTACATATCCTCCACACACACACCATCACATACACCGTGCATGCACCCCACATGCATGCACACACCACGTCACACGTGCCATCTACACGCACTGTAACCCGCACACCATTCCTGCACCACCACACACACACACACACACACACCCCATACCTACCCACCCCCTCACTCTACACACATGCCATGTGCACAGCCCACAAAACATGTGCTGCATACGGATAGACGCGCACCACGCACACACATGCACACACACTCCCTCCCGGGCCAGGGCAGCTGCTGTGGGCCAGGGCAGCTGTGAGCCCAGAGCTGTGGCCCTCTAAGAGACAGGGAGGCCCCCCCCCACCGCACCTCCTGAGCTGGGGGAGGGGGAGAGGGAGGGTGCCCTGGGCCGGGCCTGCGCAAACACACCTGTGCCTGCCCTGGGGTCTCCCCCTCCCCCACCCCAGCTGTCACAGCATCGTCTGCCCCTGAGGCGGGGGGGGGGGGGGGGGGGCCTGGTGACCCAGACAGCCTGGTGACCCCCGCGAGTGGGTAACCCCACAGCCCGCCTGTCACGGGGGCCGGGTCCCGCCCAGGCCCCAACTTCTGCCCTAACGGGCCAACATCACACCAGCGCCCCACGCTTGGATGGGGCTGGGTTGGCACGACTCTCGGGGAAAGGGGTCAGCGACAGGCAGGGGCGACCTCGGAGGAGGCGCAGGCAAATGGGAGGCCCCCAGCTTCCTCCCCGGCACCACGCGGTGACCCAGGTGGCACCCAGTACTGCCAGGCCTGAGCCCTCGACCGCCAGGCCAGGCCAGGCACCCCCAGGAGTGGCCTTCAGCCCCAAGCACCCTTGAGGGGGCCCTCACCCCTGAAAAATCAGATGAGACCACCCGTCTCACTCCGAGAGTGAGCAGAGACTCTAAAGGACTTGGGGGGCCGTCACCCACCTCAGGTTCTGTGGATTTCGGGAGGGCGCACCCGGCAGTGCTCCAGGCTTCCTCCCGGCTCTGTGCGCAGGAATCACTCCTGGCAGCCATGAGGGACCCTGTGTGGTGCCGGGGCCGAACCCTGGTCAGCCGTGTGCAACGCTCACGCCCTCCCTGCTGTCCCACCGGCCGGGCATGGCCTCGGTTCTGATGCAGTGACCCGAGACGCTGCAGGCCTGGGGTCTGCATGGCTGACGGTTCCCCCGCAGGCCAGCCCTGCTGGCTGGGGGACCCCGGCTCCCCGCTGACCGCCCGTCTGGGCCTTTGCAGGGAGGAGAAGGAGCGCTGGATCCGGGCCAAGTACGAGCAGAAGCTGTTCCTGGCGCCGCTGCCCTGCTCGGAGCTGAGCCTGGGCCAGCACCTGCTGCGGGCCACGGCCGACGAGGACCTGCGCACGGTCATCCTGCTGCTGGCCCACGGCTCCCGGGACGAGGTCAACGAGACGTGCGGCGAGGCGGACGGGCGCACGGCGCTGCACCTGGCCTGCAGGAAGGGCAACGTGGTCCTGGCGCAGCTGCTCATCTGGGTAGGTGCCCCCGCCGCCTGCGAGACCCCCGCCCCTCCCGCGGCTTCCCCTTCCCAGACCCCCCACCCGGGCCTGCGGGATCCGGGACCCCTGCGCCCACCCCCGGGAAGCCTTCCAAGTCCTCTTCCAAGGCCTCTCCCCAATCCGCGCAACTGCCGCTGGGGGCTGGGACTTGTGGGGGGCACAGATCCATGCACAGCCAGCCCCCCCACCAGCTGCACCCCAGCTCGGCCTGGGCACCTTTCCGTGACCACGCCTCTCCGTACCCACACCTTTTCATGGCCACGCCCCTTTCTGGGGGCCACCCCTCTCAACCACGCCCCTTCCCACAGCCACACCCTCTCATTGGCCATGCCCTTTCTGGGCCACGCCCTCCTTGATCATACCCCTTTCTGTGGCCACGCCCTCTCCTTAACCACGCCCATTTCCATGTCCACACCCTCATTGGTCATGCCCTTTTCGTGGCCACGCCCCTTTCTGGTGCCCACGCCCTCTCCTTAACCATGCCCCTTTCCACAGCCACACTCTTCATTGGCCATGCCCTTTCCGTGGTCACGCCCTCCTTGATCATACCTTTCTGTGGTCACACCCTCTCCTTAACCACGCCCCTTTCCAAGGCCACACCCTCTCGTTGGCCACGCCCTTCCGTGGCCACGCCTCTCCAAACCTTTAGTGGCCACGCCCATTTGGGGGCCACGCCCCTTCCTTGGCCTTGCCCCTCTCTTTGACCACGCCCCTTTCCACAGCCACTCCCCCTCATTGGCTATGCCTTTCCGTGGCCACGCCCTCTGTTGCCACGCCCTTTTCTGTGGCCACGCCCCTGCAGGTGAGGCCCAGATGTCTGTAGGTCCGCTTTCAGGAGCAAGGAGCATCCGCCATGTAATATGACCATGTCACTGTGTCGTTGCCCCACTGACCCCAGCCCCTGAGCCCTGGCAGGAGGGTGGACCCGTCCAGCTCCGCTCAACACCCACCCGCTTCCGTCCCAGACTCAGCCCCCAGCCCTCGGCGGGCCCCTGGCCATGCTTGGGGGACAGGGCGGTGTCCAGCTAAATTCAGAAAGGTGCCAGTAACGTGCGAGCTGACCTCAGGACACCCGGCGATGCGAGTTGGAGCAGAGTCATTCCGACTGGCACAGCCGTGTCCACAGGGAGCCCCTGGAAGCTGACCATCTTGGGCATCCAAGGGGCACTCTGGTTTGGGTGCACGGTTTTGGGGGCAGCATCGTGGTCGGACTGACCTGTAGAGGCAGACTCCCTGCCTGCCGCACTGGGACCACCTCCCGCCCTCGTTTGCACAGTTGGACGGACAGAAGCAGAATGGGCAGTCCCACGGGGAGGCCCTGTGTGCGTCTCAGTGGCACCAAGGAAGCACGTCTCTCCTTTAGCCAAGGAGGGGCCGGGGCCTGAGAAACAGGACAGCCGTAGGGTGCTTGCCTTCCGCACAGCCACGAGGGCTTCACTCCCAGCACCTCGTAGGGTATCCTGGGTGAGCTAGGAGTCGGCCCCGAGCACAGCGCCAGGAGTCAGCCCTGAGCACTGCTGGGGGTGGCCCCTGAACCAAAAACACAAATGAAGAGAAAAGCGGGTGGTGGGCAGGAGCTGTCCCGGGTTCAGCCCTCGCTCCCTTGCACAGTGCCCACCGGCCGGCCCCGGCTCACTCCCCGCCCTCTGTTCTCCGCAGTACGGGGTGGACGTGATGGCCCGCGACGCGCACGGGAACACGGCGCTGGCCTACGCCCGGCAGGCGGGCAGCCAGGAGTGCGTGGACGTCCTGCTGCAGTACGGCTGCCCCGACGAGCGCTTCGTGCTCATGGCCACGCCCAACCTCTCCCGCAAGAACAACAACCGGAACAACAGCAGCGCGAGGGTCCCCACCATCATCTGACCCGGCCACGCCGCCCCTGCCGCCCTCGCCCGCGCTCCACCCCCACCTCCCCAGAGCATCGCACAGCCCGGCTGGTCCTCCTCGCCGGGGCGCGGAGAGGAGGCTGCAGACGGACCCCCCCCCCGCCCCCAGACCCTCGGGGGACACGCGGAGACCCCCACGGGGTCGTCGTCGATAGCACACGGTGGCCGGCGGCGGTGACGGCAGCAGCGACACGCCGGAGACAGCTCAGCACAAGGGACACGACGAGCAGGGGGGAGGGGGCTGGAGGCAGAGAGGAAGGGGCCAGGCCCCCGGCGGCAGCCAAGCACACGCTCACCTCCACCTCGCGGAGCCCCCGGATGCCGCCTCCCCCCAGGAGCCCGCCGGCATAAATCAGGAACAAGCAGAGTTTGTCAGGTTTGAAGCCCCTATGATGGTATGTGTCAAATCAGTTGGAGCTAATCTGTCCGGGGAGGATACCGGCTTCATTACACTCCCTAGCTGAGTTCTTCCAGCATTACCGCTGCTTAATAGAACATGATTAGTCATCACCGGGAAGGCAGCGTATTAGGCGAGGCGCGGGTCACGCCGCACGCTCCGGCGGCCCCGGGATGTGATTGCGCGACGCCGAGAAGCACCATATTATCCCAGACATGTTCCGGCGAGCCCTCAGAGCCCTCCTTTCTAAATTCACTGTCATAATTTAGTATCTGTTTAATTTTTCAGTCCAAAGAGAGGAGATGAGCTCCCAAGTGTTATGTGACTGCCGTCTCCTTGGTGCAGAGAGAGGAGGGAAAGGAAAGAAGAAAAAAAAAAAAGGAAACCGTAAATACGGGAAATTTGGAAAATATGGGAAATTTCCAAGGGGAGCACACGCTCAAGCCAGAGGGAGCACTCGGGACGTTCCGCACGCCCGGTGAAAGTGGACGTCCACGGCTCTTCTCCCTCCCCAGCCCGCGAGAGGTGGTGTTTCCTTTGGGTGCGAGGACACCCCGGGCCTCTGTCCCCCTGGGACCCCCACAGCCCGAATCACACAGGCTCCTGTATTATGTCTTTAGATAAGATGTGTGAAAATCTATTTGAATAAAAGAGGTTCATAAATATGCATTGATTTTTGTACAGACAAATGGCACCTCTGTTAATTTATAAATTGAACTGGATGTGGACTAATAATGTGCAACTGGTTGAGATAAGGGGTTACAGATCATTGTACATGGGAAATATTCCCAGCAGTAAACACTTCCATTAATGTGATCTACAGCTTCGGAGAGGAACATCTCAGAGCAAGATGGTGGCACAATTTGCTTATTAAAATCGAGAAAGAGGGAAAAAATAGACACGGGGCGTTCTGGGAGGGGGGGAGAGGCCAGTGGTTTCTCATCATCGGGAGCGGGACCGGGGTCCGCCGGCACCAGGCTGCAGGGGTGTGTGCGGTGGCCAGGGCCCTGGGGGAGGGGGCTTCGCAAAGATCAGGACGTGCTGCTGGGGGGGGCAGGACCCACAGTGGCTCGGTCTGTGCCCCCGGGAGAGCCCCCCCCCCCCACGCTCTGCCATCCTGAGCGGCTTCCGCCTGACCTCCACCACACCTACATGCTGTTCTCTCTCGGAGTAAGGAACCGCATCAGAGGGGGAGGGGGCACCGGCCTCTGCAGGGTGGAGCTGGCCAGTGTCCCCCGACGCCACGCTGGGTGCTCGGATCAGGGGGCTCCCGTGAGTCCGAGCCCCCACCCCACCCCACCCGGTGTTCATTTTGTGTTTCATCGCTGTGCAGTTCCGAGACTCTTGGGCGGCGCCCGGCCGTGTATATGAACGTGTACATATTATTATTATTATACGTGTGTATAATAGAATATTTTCCCAGACGACTTATTTTTCACTTCTCCTTCCCCCCGGAGCCTGGCTTTCCTCCTTCCCACCCCCCCACCCCCCCAAGCAGCCTCATCCTGCTTCTCCGAGCCTCCCAGCCCAGGGTCCGGGCGAGAGGAGCAGGGAGAGGGTCTCCCCGTTTCTGTGAAAACCAAGGCCACTCGCATGTGAAGCCCCTACGGAGCGAAGGTGCCCCCCGCCCTCCCTCCAGCAGGGCTGACCGTGGCGGGAGAAGCCAGACCGTGGGACCCGTGACCTTCCTCCCTGGGGAGGCCCCCGAGAGCCTGGCATGTGGGGGTGTGAGAGGGGAGGGGTCTGGGGTCTGTGTGTGGCGCTGGCAGGGTGCCCCCCCCTTCTCTCTGAGATCACAGTGACCTGGTGCCCTCATGAGCCCCGGCCAGACACTTGGGGAGTCTCGTAAGGACACGCATGCATGGCCGGAGCCAGAACATGGCCCTCCACACCTGCCCTGGGACCCTGTGTGCCAGGGGCTCGGGTGGGCACCCCACTGTCCCCCTCTGTGAGTTGTCTGGAGAGAGGGACGCTGGGGCCCTGCTTGCGGGGACCACGTGCCCCCCCCAACAGACAGAGCTGTCTGTCCCCTTGTGCGGGAGTCCCCATCTGTCCCCGAGACCACCACCCCCCCCCCGCCCACCCCCATCTCGGCACGGTGCCCCATGCCGGTCCCACCCTTGCCTCTCCCTTTTGAGATGGGGGTACCCCAGCCCCACCCCACCCCCGCTGATGGCTGCCAGGGACCCAGTACACCTGCCCCCTCAAGCCTTCCTCCTTGGGGTTTAGAATGTTCTGGAAATGTGGTGACCGAGGGAAGCCTTGGTGCTAGGAGAGGTGGATGGCTCCCAACAGCCCCAAAGACGTTTGGAAAAGCTGGTCCGGGTCTCACAGGGGCTTCCCTGCCATGCCCCTCCTCAGGACACAGAGACACCCCCCAGGTCCCCCTGGAAATGTCTGTCCTTGGAGGGGCCTTTCCCAGGTGCAGGCCTCAGGCCCCCATAGCGATGCAGGCAGAAGAAGGAGCCGGGGGCAGGGGACGTTCTCACAGGACCCCCGCTCCCCGCTCAGCAGGAGGGCACCCGGGAAAGGGGGACCCCAGACCCATTTGTGTCTTCCTCGAGGTGGGGGCTCCTTTGTGAACAGATGCGCCTTTTGGGCCAGTTGAAATCAGAGTTGGGGATGATAAAACCCTCAAACGCCCGGGTTCTGGAATTTTTTCGGGGTCCACCTACGAGCTCGCCCTCCCGGAGGGCTCACTCACCAGCCAGCGCAGCCCAGGGCTTGGGGTACGGCTATGGGGTCTGGGCCCACCAGGGGTCCCTGCCAGAAAGGCGCTGGTTTAGCCGTAGTGGAATATTCTAGCTCGGCGCACAGCCCAGGGGAGACCCTTGCCCCAGGCGCCTGTGCCCGCGGGTGAGGGGGTCTGGGTGTGAGCAGCCGGGCGGGGTGGGGGACCCCAAGGGGCAGTTTGTGGAGAGCATGCAGGCTAGACCCCCACGGTGGTCCAGGCTTCCCAGCGGACTCAGGACCCTTGAGGGGGCAGGATGTCACCCCCATGCCGCCGGGGAATTCGTAGAAGGTGGCGATGTCGGGCTCCATGGGGCAGGTGGGTTCCCCGCCCATCCCTCAGTGACCCACCTCAGGCAAAGATGCCGTTGGGCAGCCAGCCAATAGCACCCCTCTCCTCTCTGCACCCACATTCCCCACCCACCCAGGCAAACTCGGTTCTTGGGGCCGGAGGTCGTTCCTCTGACCCCCAGCAAGACCCGCGCCCCCGCCCAGGCTCCCAGTTCCTCCCCCCATCCCTCCTGGGGGTCCATGACCCCCCTAGAGGATCGGGACACGGCACGGAGTGACCAGGGCTCCCTGGCATCAGCTTCCTGGAGGCTGAGTTCCGTCTGCCCACCAGGACCACAGGTCAGCTCCGACCCCCGCAGGCCCTGTGCCCCCCACACCCGGGAGCCCGTGTCTGGAACAGGGGGGCTTCTCCAGGCGGACGCCCACCCAGCCGCTCTCCCGAGGACCAGCCGCACCCCAAGGCCGCTGTCCCCCAGTCCCAGCCGTGGCCTTGAATGTCGGGTGTGTTTCGGGCGGGCGGGGGCGGCGTGTCTGGGAGGGGCCGGGGACCCTCCGCGTGTGTCGGCGAATCCCGTGTAGAACAGCCGGGGCACAGCCCGTGTGGCTCACGCGTTTGTTTTTATTTGGGGGGATTGTTTTCTATTACCTCATTCAGCAAGTTTATGTCCCCAGTGACTCACCGAGGCTTTATTTATATTGTTTGTACTGTAATTAAAAGCGGTGACAGACATTTCACTTGGCTTGTTACGCCCCACGATCTTGTTTGGATTCGATATGCCAGTTTGTACTCCTGCCTTGGGGTTTTTGTGTCTGCTGTACAGTATTCGGCGGGGAAGGCGGGAGGCTTTCTAATAAAGAGGTGAACTGTATGTCGCGTCTGCGCGTCTTCTTGGCTGCTTGGGGCGGGGAGGGGGGCGCCCCGCGTCGCCCGGCTGATGGGGGTGTCCTCCTGGACGGGGCATGGCCGCGGTCAGGCCGTCCCAGGGACGGAGCCGAGTCGAGAACTCTCCCACACACGAGGCAGGAAGCCCACCCAGACTGCAGCCCTGCCAGGAGGCGAGGAGACAAGGAGACGGGGTCTCTCCCGGCCTCATCACCCACAGGAAACCCCCAAGTCTGAGCCCTCCCTGCCAGGAAGGAGTTGGCCCAGAGTTCCAGAGGCTTCCATGGGGTCCGTTTCCAGCTGCTGCCTGGAGCCCGGTGCTGCTCTGAGGGTGGAACACAGGTGGGGGGAACAATGACCAGTGGCCAGCCTGGGTTCATCCCTAGCACCAGAGAGCGTCTCCCGAGTCCCGAGCACAGAACCAGGAGTCAGCCTTGAGCACAGAGCCAGGAGTCAGCCCCGAGCACAGAGCCGGGAGTCAGCCCCGAACACAGAGCCGGGAGTCATCCTTGAGCACAGAGCCAGGAGTCAGCCCTGAGCATAGAGCCAGGAGTCAGCCCTGAGCACAGAGCCAGGAGTCAGCCCTGAGCACAGAGCCGGGAGTCAGCCCTGAGCACAGAGCCGGGAGTCAGCCCTGAGCACAGAGCCAGGAGTCAGCCCTGAGCACAGAGCCGGGAGTCAGCCCCGAGCACAGAGCCAGAAGTCAGCCCCGAGCACAGAGCCAGAAGTCAGCCCCGAGCACAGAGCCGGGAGTCAGCCCCGAGCACAGAGCCGGGAGTCAGCCCCGAACACAGAGCCGGGAGTCAGCCCTGAGCACAGAGCCGGGAGTGAGTCCTGAACACAGAGCCGGGAGTGAGTCCTGAACACAGAGCCGGGAGTCAGCCCCGAACACAGAGCCGGGAGTCATCCCTGAGCACAGAGCCAGGAGTCAGCCCCAAGCACAGAGCCGGGAGTCAGCCCCGAACACAGAGCCGGGAGTGAGTCCTGAACACAGAGCCGGGAGTCAGCCCCGAACACAGAGCCGGGAGTCAGCCCCGAACACAGAGCCGGGAGTCATCCCTGAGCACAGAGCCAGGAGTCAGCCCTGAGCACAGAGCCGGGAGTGAGTCCTGAACACAGAGCTGGGAGTCAGCCCTGAGCACAGAGCCGGGAGTCATCCCTGAGCACAGAGCCAGGAGTCAGCCCTGAGCATAGAGCCGGGAGTGAGTCCTGAACACAGAGCTGGGAGTCAGCCCCGAACACAGAGCCGGGAGTCAGCCCTGAGCATAGAGCCAGGAGTCAGCCTCGAACACAGAGCCGGGAGTCATCCCTGAGCACAGAGCCAGGAGTCAGCCCTGAGCATAGAGCCAGGAGTCAGCCCTGAGCACAGAGCCGGGAGTCAGCCCTGAGCACAGAGCCGGGAGTCAGCCCTGAGCACAGAGCCGGGAGTCAGCCCTGAGCACAGAGCCGGGAGTCAGCCCTGAGCACAGAGCCGGGAGTCAGCCCCGAGCACAGAGCCGGGAGTCAGCCCTGAGCACAGAGCCGGGAGTCAGCCCTGAGCACAGAGCCAGGAGTCAGCCCCGAGCACAGAGCCAGGAGTCAGCCCTGAGCACAGAGCCAGGAGTGAGTCCTGAACACAGAGCCGGGAGTCAGCCCTGAGCGTCCCAGGGTGTGACCCCCAAACTAGACAGTTGTAGACCTGCGCTCAGTGGGATTCTCACCACAGCCCTGAGGAATCGGCTGGGGCCCCTGGCAGGTGCGACCACCAGGCCACACGGCCGCGCGCACTTGGAGATTCGCTCTGCTCCTGGGCGAGGCGGGAACTGCCCTCTCGGAAGGAACGGGACGGATCGAGGCGATTGTGCCGAGGGAAATAGAAAGTGAGTCGATTACCAGATGGTCTCACTCATGTGGAATGTGAATCGCTAAAGCAAACCAAGTGGCAGAAAACAATAAAACTAGCTCGAGCCTCCGCTGGCCACTGGAGGGAACTGGGCTGTGGGTGGGCGTCTCTGGACGCCGAGTCCTCACCCCGAGGCGTGACAGGAACCCTGAAACTGTAGAGTATGGAAAACCCGTGATTAATCAAGACGTCGCCTTTTAAAATCAGGACGCGTGAGCGTATTTAAGACGAATTTCCGTTAAGTGAAGATGTTTTCAGGTCCTGGGGCTGGAGAGGTCGGGCGTTTGCCTTGCGTGCGGATGAGCCGGGTTTGATCCCGGGCACCCAGAGGGTCCCCTGAGCACCTCCAGGAGTGATCCCTGAGCGCAGAGCCAGGAGGAACCTCTGAACACCACCAGATGTGCCCCCTCCCCAAAAAAATGTTTTTGAATTGAATCACAGTGACATACACAGTTACAAAGCTGCTCATGACTGCGTTTCAGTCATACAATGTTTCAACACCTGTTCCTTCACCAGTGTACCCCCAATGTCCCCAGATTTCCTCCCACCCCACACCTTTCTCTGTGGCAGTCACCTCTCTCTCTCTCTCTCTCTCTCTCATGACATTAATAGAAATGATGACTCTGGACAGGAACTGTGTTGAAAGTTCATAAAGTGATATACATGATAACCTTACAGTTTCTGTATTGCAAACCATAAAAGATGCCCTTCAAAATATATTTTTATGTCCTTCTTTCATATCTCTCCTCCCTCAAAAGAACCCTCCAGAACGCTCGTTGAGCGGCCCTGTCTAGGAAGCCCCAGCCCGGCTGCCCCCCAACCCCCCGCGCCACCCGGCCTCCCGGACTGTATTTGCGGGGTGAGTTTGAAACACTGCTCCCCTTTGCCTTGACTTCGGAGGAAGTGGTCGGGTTTGGGATTCATCTGTTTCCCTTTTACACTCAGACCCGTGACTGGCCCATTGCTGAAAAAACTGCTGAAACGGTTGGGTGAAAAATTAGGACACTCTTCCGAGGAGGAGACAAGCAGAGACGGGTTCTGAGGGCCAGCGAGGGCTGGGCAGAGCCAGGCAGGGCTCCTGCTGCCCCAGGCCGTGCCCCTGGGCCGCTGACCCTCCGTCCTCCAGGCCACCAAGACTACGAGGGAGGGGTGTCCTGCGCATATGGGTGGGCTCCCCTCCCCCTCCCACCCACCTGCCCCCTGACCCCCCATTAGCCCACCACAACCGTGTCCATCGCCTTTGTCTGCCGTCCCTGTCCCCAGCTCTGGGTCTCAAGTTTTTTTGTTTGTTTGTTTTGCTTTTTGGGTTACACCTGGCAATGCACAGGGGTTACTCCTGGCTCTGCACTCAGAAATTACCCCTAGCGGTGCTCAGGGGACCCTATGGGATGCTGGGAATTGAACCCAGGTTGACCGCGTGCAAGGCAAACGCCCTACCCGCTGTGCTATTGCTCCAGCCCCTGGATCTCAAGTTAAAAATCTCACCTGCCTCCCCCAGACCCCCAAGAGCCCCTCGGGCATCTGTCTCCCACCCCCGCTGCTCCTCACTGGGCCTTGGGGGCCCCAGGCCGACCACGAAGCCACCAAGTGAGCGTGTGCAGGAAAGGGGCCCGTCTCGCCTCGCCCAGACCAGCCTCCTCCCAACTGAGGCCTGCCCTTGACAAGGACCCAGCACTGAGGGAGTGACCGAGGCTTCCACAGGGACCCCCGAGTGACCCAGCCAGCCCGACCCAGCAGCCATCTGTGAATACGGAGCCTAATGCCTCCACCCCCCACAGACCCCAGCCTGGACCCCCGCCCCCACCCAGCCCATCCCACACAGGCCACAGTCACCATCCATCACGGCTCGGGCTCGGAAGGCGTCTAATTGGCCCATAAATGTGCCCGATCACCGCGCCGACACCCCCAGACACTGCAGGCAATTAGCCCTTATTTATCTGTGTGGTATTGACCACGGGTGTCACCTGAGCCACGCAGTCCACACGAGAAGAACGTTATTCACCCGCCAGCCACCACACTCACACACGGACACACATAGCACAGACCGCACGCACGCACACACACACACACATACACACACCACATGCATACACCACTGGCATCACAGGGACACGGACTCCACATACGCCACAGGTACACACAGACCACACACACATCAGCACACACGTGTCACAGCACCTATATTTACACACTGCAAGCACTTGCATGCCACCTGCATGTACACACGAGCACTATACATACCATGCACACATCACATGCATGTATACCCACGTAACACATACATACATATATGCACTTCACACTTGGCATCTACACAGTGTGCATGTATGCTCTATACACACCATGTGTACACATGTACCACACACGTCGCACATATATACCACACACACACACACACACACATGTTCCACATGCACCATCTACACACACAGCACACCACAGCCACAGACAGGGCTGGGTGGAGCCAGGTTCCCGGGGTTTGTCCTGCACGCAGCAGACCCCAGGTCAGACCCCCACACCTCATGGTGCCCCAGACACCACCAGGAGGGAGCCCCGAACACAGAGTCAGGAGTTAGCACTGAGCACAGAGTCAGGAGTGAGTCCTGAGCACAGAGCCTGGAGTCAGCCCTAAACACAGAGCCAGGAGGGAGTCCTGAGCACAGAGCCGGGAGTCATCCCTGAACACAGAGCTGGGAGTGATTCCTGAGTACGAGTACGGCCCTGAGCACAGAGCCAGGAGTGAGTCCTGAGCACAGAGCTGGGAGTCAGCCCTGAACACAGAGCTGGGAGTGATTCCTGAGCACAGCCCTGAGCACAGAGCCAGGAGTGAGTCCTGAGCACAGAGCTGGGAGTCAGCCCTGAGGACAGAGCCGGGAGTGAGTCCTGAGCACAGAGCTGGGAGTGAGCCCTGAGCACAGAGCCTCCAGGAGTGATCCCCGAGCACAGAGCCAGGAGTGAGCCCTGAGCACAGAGCCGGGAGTCAACCCTAAGCACAGAGACTGGAGTCAGCCCTGAGCACAGAACTGGGAGTCAGCCCTGAGCACAGAGCCAGGAGGGAGTCCTGAGCACAGAGCCAGAAGTGAGCCCTGAGCACAGAGCCGGGAATCAGCCCTGAACACAGAGCTGGGAGTGATTCCTGAGCACAGAGCCAGGAGTCATCCCTGAGCACAGAGCCAGGAGTCAGCCCTGAGCACAGAGGCAGAAGTGACCCTGAGCACAGAGTGGAGGAGCACTCCCCTGAGCACTCCTCTCTGACTCCGCAGCCCCGACTGTGGAGAGCTGGAATTAGTTCTAAGATGATCTTGGTTTTCATTTGTTTTCTGTTTATTTGAATTTTCTGATTCATCTACATATCCGTTACTTCTGTGATGCCTTTTTTTTTAGTTTGGTTTGGTTTGGTTTGGGGGCCACACCTGCGGTGCTCAGGGGTGATCACGCCTGGCGGTGCTTGGGGATTGAAGCTGGGTCATCCACATGCAGGGCGAACATCTTCCCTGCTGTACTATCGTTTGGCCCCTTCTATGACGCTTTTTCTTTCTTTTTCTTTTTTTGCTTTTGGGGTCACACCCAGCAATGTCCAGGCTTTTCTCCTGGTTCTGCACTCAGGAATCACTTCTGGTGGTGCTCAGGGGACCATATGGGTGATGGGGATCAAACCTGGGTGTCCGCGCTCAAGGCAAACTCCCCTCCCTGCTGTATTATCGCTCTGGCCCCGATGTGACACTTTTTAAATAAGGATAATGTGGACCAGACAGCATAGGGCTGCATGTGCATTGCCTGTGGGATGCCTGGGTCTGTCCCGTAGCACAGGGGCCCTTCAGCACTGCCACGGCTACCCCTTAGCCAGCCAGAAGGAGCCCCAAGGGATTGCCATTGTCCCCAAGGACAAGTGTGATGAACAATTACCACCCCGCAGTCCCCCCAGGCATTTAAACATGAGTCCCTTCAGTCTTTTAAATAGACGTGTGTTCGTTTTCAAAAGAACGTCATCCAGGGGGCCCAGGTGATAGCACAGCAGGTAAGGTGCTGCCTTGCCTGTGATGAGCTGGCGCTGGCCCACGTATGTCCCCCAAGCCTGCCAGGCGTGATCCCTGAGCTCAGCGCCAGGAGTCAGCCCTGAGCACTGCCAGATGTGACCACCAACACCACAAAAAAAAATTTTAAAAATCATTCAAACAATTTCACTCCTATGCTTCCCCTTGTATATTTGTTTTGAAATTAAGCCTCCAAAAGAAAATCTTGAAGACTAGAATAATTTAGTAAATGCTCAAAAACGCTTCATCTGTATCTGTCAAGTGTTAACATTTCAACAGAGGGACATCTTGGGCAGAAGATAGATAATTAGGGGCTGGAATGATAGCACAGTGGGTGGGGTGTTTGCCTTGCACGAGGCCGACCCGGGTTCGATTCCCAGCATCCCATATGGTCCCTTGAGCACCGGCTAGGAATAATTCCTGAGTTCAGAGCCAGGAGTAAATCCTGTGCACTGCCGGGTGTGACCCAAAAAGGAAAAAAAAAAGATAATTAGAGATGATAATATAAAGAGAAATGATATATGATAGAAATAGGAGAGAGAGAGAGAGAGAGAGGAGAGAGAGAGAGGAGGAAGGCAGCTGTGCAGATGCGTAGAATGGGCTGGTGGGCGGATGAACTGATTAGCGGTTAGGTCAGTAGGTACAAAGATAACACACAGACACCGTGCAGAACTGTTGTAAGTAAATTACCAACATCATGATTTTTTACCCTTAAATAAATAAGCACAAGGACTTCCTCTGTCGTAACCACAGGACCATTATGTCTCCCAGGACAGTTGTGTTGATATGATATAATATGCAGTCCATATTCAAATCTCCTCAATTGTCCCAATAATGTCTTTTAGAGCTGATTTTCCTCCCATACAAGATCCAATCAATAATCGCACCGAGCTCTTAATTGTCATGATAACCTACTTCTTTAAACTTAAATGAGCTTGAACAACTTTTCACGTCCAAAGGAAAAAAATTAGCCTCATGATTTAAGCACTCACGGCTAGGAAGCGGCGCTGTGTTCAGAGCCCGCCACTGGGAGGGGAAGTCTTTGTGGGGGTCTGACTCATCTTGCTTGCCCATTTGAAAGGAAAAAAGATTTTTTCAAAATAAAATCTTAGTTGGGGCTGAAGAGATAGCACAGCGGGTAGGGCGTTTGCTTTGCACGCGACCGACCCGGGTTCGATTCCCAGAATCCCATATGGTCCCCCGAGCACTGCCAGGAGTAACTCCTGAGTGCAGAGCCAGGAGGAACCCCTGTGCATTGCCGGGTGTGACCCAAAAAGCAAAAATAAATAAATAATAAAATCTTAGTTTATCTGCATTCTAATACCATTGGGAATGAAACTTCTTATGTTCACTGAACATGTGTGTTTATTACTTTTATCTTTGTATTGTTTGGGCTTTTTTTTTTTTTTGGCTATTCGGGTCACACCCAGCGATGCTCAGGGGTTACTCCTGGCTCTGCACTCAGGAATCACTCCTGGTGGTGCTCAGGGAACCATATGGGATGCTGGGAATCGAACCCGGGTCGGCTGCGTGCAAGACAAATGCCCTACCCACTGTACTCTCCAGCCCCTCCTTGCATGCTTTTTTAATTTTTCTCAGCTGAATCACTGTGAGATAGATCCTTACAAAGCTGTTCATGATCAGTTTCAGTCACACAGTGTCCCAACACCCGTCCCTCCACCAGGGCATATTTCCCAGCACCAGTGTCCCCAGGTTCCCTCCCATCACCCCCACCCCCACCCCAGCCTGCCTCTATGGCAGGTCCTTGCAGATTCTTTAAGTAAAAAAGGGACCTGGAGCGATAGCACTGAGGGTAGGGCGTTTGCCTTGTATGTGGCCGACCTGGGTTCGATTCCCAGCATCCCATAGGGTCCCCTGAGCACCGCCAGGAGTAGTTCCTAAGTGCAGAGCCAGGAGTAAGCCCTGTGCATTGCCAGGTGTGACCCAAAAAGCAAAAAAAAAAAAAGTCCCGGGGGGGGGGGTGTGCTGAAGTGATAGCACAGCGGGGAGGGCGTTTGCCTTGCACGCGGCTGACCTGGGTTCGATTCCCAGCATCCCATATGGTCCCCTGGGCACCGCCAGGGATAATTTCTGAGTGCATGAGCCAGGAGTAAGCCCTGTGCATCGCCGGGTGTGACCCAAAAAGCAATAAAGAAAAAAAAGTTCTCACACCCAGCAGTGCCCAGGGCTACTCCCAGCTCAGTGCTCCTGGCGGTGCTCAGGGATACACAGATGCTGGGCGGGGCTGTGTGTCCTGTGACAGGTCCTGAACTCACACCCTTCCGGTCTCCAGCTCCTTCTGGAACTTTGTCCTCTTAATTTTTTCCATGTCGTGTCCAGTCTGAGGTCTTTACACTCTCCCCAGCGCTGGACACTTTTCCCGTTATTTCATTTCCGGTTTATGACTTTAGGGGCCATAGTACCGCGGGCAGGGTGCTCTCCTTGCATGTGACAGACCTGGATTCGAGCCCCGGCACCCCACACGGTCCCCGGAGCCCTGCCAGGAAAGATCCCGCAGCGCAGAGCCAGGAGTAAGCCGTGAGCTCCGCGGATATGCCTCTCCCTCAAAAATTTATGATTTGATTTCACGTTCAAGAACTTTCACACTTAGAGCCTAAATCCATCTTTCCCTCCCCTTCTCTTGCCAGTGGAGTTACGTGCAGAAAGTACTTCTTCACCAACGTGGTAGCAGGCTCAATTTCTCTCGGGTGCTTCTATTACCTTATGGTACTTCATTTCCTTTCAACTGTTCATCCATATTCCGTTTTGTGTAGGCTTTCTTTTTTCCAAATGGTTGGCTGACAGTCCTGGCTGCTTTCTCAACGGTACAAGTCCTTTGCTGCGTTACTCATGGACCGTTCAGGTAAGACACTAACAAGCAGCCACCACACAGAGCCGGTTCCTCCCAAGGGACTGCCCGGGGTCCCGAGAGTCTGTTTATTCAAGAACCCAAGCCGTGGGCCAGAGCAGCGGAAGGTCCTGCCTTGCACACGGGGGGCCCAGGCTCACGCCAGCACAGCATGAAGCCCCCAAGCACCCCGGGAGTGACCTCGAGCACAGAGCTGGGAGTGACTCCTGAGCACTGCCCAGCGTGGCCCAAAGCAACAATGAGAAAAATGGAATTGGGCCAAGGAGAAAACTCCAAGTGCTGACAACAGACTCTGCCCACAGGAGTCCTGGTGCCTGACACCACCTGTCTCTCTACAGAGTCCTCTGTACCCCCAGCACCAACTGTCTCTCTACAGAGTCCTGTGTCTCAGCATCGCCCGTCTCTGAGCCCATCAGAGTGAACCCTACAGAGCCAGGAGTCAGCCCCGAGCACAGTCAGATATGACCCAAAACCCAAAAATAAATATAAAATCAAATTTCAGTGAAAGAAACGACCCCCTCCTAGTGGAAAGCAACTTCGATGTCCCTTTCAAGGATTCTCTGCTGGAAAAAAAAAGAATCGAGCTCGAACGTTCACATCTCTGGGAACTAAATAGTCCTTCAAGACGAAACGCTTCGGGGCTGGAGAGAGAGTTGGGGCTAAGACGATCATCTTGCATGCAGCTGACCCCCCGTCTAACCTCTGGCATCACCCATGGTCCCCCTGTCCTGGCAGGAGCCGGCCCTGAGCACAGAGCCAGGAGTCAGCCCTGAGCGCCCGCTTCGTGTATCCCAGGACCAAACCAAACTCCAGAGCTTGGTGGGCCTGTGGCAGGGCCGCCGTGTGGCCTGATTTTCTCTTTTCCTTTTTGGGGCCCCCTGAGTGGTGTGTGTTGTGGGGAGCAGGGCGGGGCTCAGGCCCAGGCGACCGTCAGCAAAGCCAGCTTCCACAGGAGACCTCAGCTTAGGCCCCAAACTGACCCCTGCTGCCAGGCTATAAAGCGGAGAGGAGGGGACGTGGGCGGGGGGTTCGGCCACTCCCCAGCAGCCCCCTCCATCGGCCAGCCAGGACCGGCCACGTGCCCCGCCCGCTGCCAGGGAGCTGGGACGTGACTTCCACGCTGGCTGGTTGCTGAAGGTCAGGTCTGGGCCTGATTAGAGCCACAGCCAGAGACTCCGGGTGGGCTCAGAAAGCCCTTGGGCAGCTGCCAGCCCTGGGGTCCCCATTCCGGCCTCCAGGTCCAGAGAACGGGACAGTTCAGCATCCTTTTTTTATTCAACGCCACTTGGTGGCCTTGTGGCAGGCCAGGATCCCGTCACGGAGACGGGCACGCCTCCGTACAGGGCCTGAGAGCCCTTTGCCGAGGAAACGGAAACCCCGTGGGGTGCCCCCAGCTGCCCCCGGAGGCGCATCCCCAGTGGCTGTGACAGCACTCTCACGTGGGCTCCCCCCTCCCACCAACCAAGCACAGGTGTCCCGAGTGCCGTCCACGGGGTGTGGAGGAGAAACTGAGGCACGGACGGACCCTCCTCTGCCGGAACAGGGGAGGTAACTGCCACCTAGGCAGCACGGCAGCTCTCACGGGGTCACGTGGATGAGGAGAGGCAGGAAGTGGCAGCGAGAGAGGGGACCAGCTGGGGACACGAGTAGTGACAGCAGCAGATGGCGGTCAGGTGCAAGGCGCGGGCCAAGACCTGGCGGGCCAGGCGGGCGGGAGGTGAAGGGTGGTGGCCCTGATGGGCGCTGTTGGTGCGGGTCTGTGAGGTGAGACCCTCCCCAGGGGATTCGCGTGACTTGAAACCAACAGCCGTCGTTTGTGGTTTCTGGGCCTCCTGGTCCTGGGGTTCCTCCCAACTGTCAGGCTGGGGCCTGGTCCCCTCGGGAGATCGTGCAGTGCCAAGGTCAGGCCAGGCCGGCGGCAGGCCCAGCATCTCCCTGACCGCCTCGTCCAGACCTGCAGCCGAGCCAGGAGCTGAGGCCCCAGCCTGGCCCCACCCACGCCAGCAGTAACCCCTGAGCACTGCCACGCGGGACCCAGCCCCTCCCCGAAGAGACCCCTCCGGCCTCTCCCCTTCCCTCTCGAGGCTCTGCCCTGCCTGAGAATCCCCCTCTAAACTCAGTCTTTTCTTTTAAATATCTTTTGTTTTTTTGTGGTGAGGGAGGGTCCACACCCAGCGATGCTCAGAGGCTCCTCCTGGCTCTGAGCTCAGGGTTCACTCCCAGGGGTGCTCAGGGGACCCCGTGGGGTGCCAGGGTGGCCATCTGCGTGGCCAGCACCTTACCTGCGGGCCGTCTCCCCAGTCCGGTGGGTCCCCATCCTGCCTGGCCCCAAGGAGCTCATCACGTCGGAAGGGCCCCCTTCCGCTGCAGGGCCTCTGGCACGACTTTGCCCCTCACTCACAGGCCCCTCACGCTACACACGCTCGGCCCCCTCCAGCCCTGCTCTGTGCGACCCCCCGGCTCCCCCCAGGCCAGCCTGATGGAGGCAGCCGAACGCAGCTTCTGGCCTCCATGGGCTTCTCTCGAGGCGGAGAGAGCCGGGGCCCCCAGCCCGGCTCGCGCTCAGCCCCAGCTCCGGACTCGCTACCACCCGGCCCCCCGAGCCCCTCCGAGAGGGACCCCCGAGAACAGAGGCAGAACACGCGCCACCGTGCGCACCCCCAAAACAAACTAATTAACTTCACAGATTAAAAGTTAAATGGAGCATAAACTCATAAATATATTTGCCAATCAGCTTTCTCATTCCTAAAATGCCGGCTTAAATGTTTCCTTCTTTCGGAAACCGATTTTTTCTTTTTTCATTTTAACTAGTACCACTTCTCTTCCTGATTTTTTTCCCTGTATTTTAATTTTTTGTTGTTGTTGTTGTTTTTTATTATAACACCGTGATGTAAACCCTGCACTAGTGGTTTCAGGTATTAAGTGTTCCAACGCCAATCCCACCACCAGTGTGAGTCTCCCTCCACTAATTTTCCCAAGTTTCTACCCGCCACCCCTGCCTGGCCCCTCGTAGGCACAAACATACTTCATATTCTTACAACACAAAGGCAAACGGGATTGTAAAATCTTAGACCAATAGTCGGTTTGTGACCATTGTTGTATCTCACAGCAATGCGACTAAAGTCAGCACAACCTTCTCATCGGGTACACTGGGACCCCCTGGGCTAAGAGTACTGTGAATCGTTGAAGGGGTCACTGTAGACTGGGTGGCCTGGGTTGGGTGAGGTTCAGCTGTGGAGCTCGGCCATCTCGCAGGTGCCAGGTGTGGCTTTAAGCAGAAAGGGGACCTGGCACCCCCGTTCCAGGAAGGCCCAGTGTCCTCGGCCGCCCAGTGTACCCGGGAACTCCAGTGTAGTGTTCTCTTGGAGATGTCATGCCGGGTCATTTCTCTGCCGGCTTCTCTTACTTTTTTTTTTTCTTTTTGGGTCATACCCAGCGATGCACAGGGGTCACTCCTGGCTCTGTGCTCAGGAGTTACCCCTGGCGGTGCTCGGGGGACCATATGGAATGCTGGGAATCGAACCCGGGTCGGCCGCGTGCAAGGCAAACGCCCTCCCCGCTTTGCTATTGCTCCAGCCCCTCTTGCTGGTTTTTTTTTTTGCTTTTTTTTTTTGTTTTTTTAGCTTTTATCCTTGGTTCGTTTCAGAAAAGTTTTAATTTTTCAAGAAGGAAAAGTTAACGGTGCTAAAACTGAATTTCAAAGAAAACTACGTTGAGAAAATTGTTGCCTGTCCTAAAATATTTATCCTGCTTTAACAGCAGCCTGACTCAAGTCTTGAGAATGCGGACAATTTCTTACTGTTTTTTTAGACCAACTTTTGTAAAGATTTTCTTGTAGTTTGTGACTTTTATTTTGTTTTCTTTGGTGGGGGGCATACCCAGTTGTACTCAGGGATGACTTCTGGCGGGGCTTAGGGGAACATACGGGGTGCTGGGGTCGAACCTGGGTCGGTAGCATGCAAAGGCCAGCGCCCTCCCCTCTGTGCTGTCTCTTCAGCCCCTTCCTGGGGGTTGTATTGAAACCAAGGTGACTCTTTTAAACGTTTAGACCTGGGAGCATCTGTGACACCAAACCTTCCCATCAGCAATTATGGCGTCTCTCTGTTACTCTGATGGTCTTCAGAGTTTAAAAAAATTCTATCCATTTTCCAAGCATGTTAATTTTTCATGTTGTTGCTTCTAAGTGGTCTTTTATAAGATACCTTCGTTCCCCACGCTTCATCTTTATGCCTTTTATTTATTTTTCTTTTCCTACTGCTTTGGTTATGCCCTCTAGTCACCATGCTGAATGAAAAGGGAAATCGTCACTTTCCCAGACCTTTCTTGCAGTAACTGAGAACTTCAGAGAGTCCATCCTACTTTCCCTTGTTCTCGGATGCCTCCACGGCCCCTCTGGGTTGTTCTAGATCCTGGTAGCTGCTTGGTTGTTCCTCAGGGGCTGAGTGGAATCTTCAGGTCCCTCTGGAGTGTCTGCGTCCGGCCACTGGCCTTACACACTCTCAATGGTGTAAGTTCCCCTATGATTATTCGTGAGCTCTGCTGAGTTGAACAATCACAGCACTGCTTCCTTGGGGTTTTATTTGGGTCAGTGCTGGGAACAAAGTCAGGGCCTTGTGAGAGATAAGTGCTCAGGTGAGTGCTCAGTGAGCACTCAGGTGAGCACTCAGGTGAGTGCTCAGGTGAGTGCTCAGGTGAGTGTTCAGGTGAGTGCTCAGGTGAGTGCTCAGGTGAGTGTTCAGGTGAGTGCTCAGGTGAGTGCTCAGGTGAGTGTTCAGGTGAGTGCTCAGGTGAGTGCTCAGGTGAGTGTTCAGGTGAGTGCTCAGGTGAGTGCTCAGGTGAGTGTTCAGGTGAGTGCTCAGGTGAGTGCTCAGGTGAGTGTTCAGGTAAGTGCTCAGGTGAGTGTTCAGGTGAGTGTTCAGGTGAGCGCTAAGGTGAGTGCTCTGGAGAATGCTCAGGTGTTCAGGTGAGTGCTCAGGTGGGTGCTCAGGTAAGTGCTCAGGTGAGCGCGAAGGTGAGTGTTCAGGTGAGTGCTCAGGTGAGTACTCAGGTGAGCGTTCAGGTGAGTGCTCAGGTGAGTACTCAGGTAAGTGCTCAGGTGAGTGTTCAGGTGAGTGTTCAGGTGAGTGTTCAGGTGAGTGCTCAGGAGAGTGCTCAGGAGAGTGCTCAGGTGTTCAGGTGAGTGCTCAGGTGGGTGCTCCGCCACTGAGTCACATTCCTGGCCCTTTGTTTTGCTTTGGATTGATTGATTTGGGTATGCTCTGTGTTTTGTGGGGTTTTTGTTTTTGTTTTGTTTTGTTTGGGACCACATCTGGTGGTGCTCAGGGCTGACTCCTGGCTCTGTGCTCAAGGCTCACTCCCTGCTGTGTGCTCAGGGCTGACTCCCAGCTCTGTGCTCCGGGCTGACTCCTGGCTCTGTGTTTCAGGGCTGACTCCTGGCTCTCTGCTCAGGGCTGACTCCTGGCTCTGTATTCAAGTCTGACTCCTGGCTCTGTGCTCAGATCTCACTCCTGGCTCTGTGCTCGGGGCTGACTCCTGGCTCTGTATTCAAGTGTGACTCCTGGCTCTGTGCTCAGATCTCACTCCTGGCTCTGTGCTCGGGGCTGACTCCTGGCTCTGTATTCAAGTCTGACTCCTGGCTCTGTGCTCAGATCTCACTCCTGGCTCTGTGCTCGGGGCTGACTCCTAGCTCTGTGCTCACGGCTGACTTCCTGCTCTGTGCTCAGGGCTCACTCCTGGACAGCTGGGGGGGACACTGTGGAGTGCCGGGATTGAACCCAGGTCGGCTGCATGCAAGGCAAAACCCTGTCCATTGTCCTCTCTCCAGTGCTCTTGTTCAACTTACTTTTCATTTGTACCTTAGAGCTGGTGTCATCCGTGGGGTTTTGCAGAATTGAAATCTATGCATGCATGCATTTCAGAGCTGTCACATGCGCTGTGGCTTTGGGACACAGTCTGAAATTCTCCCCAGAGCCCTCCCTGGCCAGGGGCCAGCTCAATGACCCCTTCCTGCTGGCACGACCACCCCCCCCCCCCCCGGGGCTTTCTCTGGCCGCAGGCTGGACCCTCCCCCCAGATCTGAGCACTTCCTGCTCCCCTGATCCATCAGCGAACCACCCAGTCGTTACCTGATGGAGAGGTGGTTCCAGCCCTTCCCCTGAAATAGCACCTCCCCCCGCCCCAGCCTCCTGGCTTGCATGTGTGCATGTGTGTCTTCACGGTGCCTGCGTCCATGTGCATCTGCGTGGCGCCTGCCCTTCCGGCCTCTCCTCTGCGAGCTGCCGTCTTGTCACTCCCCCCGTGGAGCTAGCGACACCTACCGCAAGACAACAACCCTTTGGACCAGACTCTCGAGTCTGGCGGGTGACCCGGGTTTGTTGGCGAGTGTGTCTGTGTGGTCCGGCTCGGAGCCGTCCCTGGTGCGTCCCCCGAGGGCCCTTCTCCCCATGGACACCCTGCATCCATCTCGTCCTGTCCAGCTTCCGACAGGAACTGCCCCCAGTCTTTCTGATCGCGAGTGATCTCTTTAATGACCGGGAGCCGAGGGGGTTTGTTTTGTGAAGGCAGATAGCTTGCCCCTGTCCCTGTATCCTGGCGGATAATTATCCGGCTAATCCTCCTCCGCGTGGAAAGTTTCCTTTGACACCTTGAGCCCTTTAATCCAGCTGTAATTGATCTGCGGTGAGGGGGAGGGCAGGGCCGGCCCTCAGCCCCTCTGTGGAAGCCTCCAGAAAGCCGCGCGCACGATGGTTCTTCCTTTCTCACAACTTTCTCTGTACCTTTCTGGTGCGTGGATGAAATTTCCAAATAAAATTCAATTTTCCAGAGTCTGTTTCTGATTCAGTCTGTTGACAGCGTGCTTTTTATTGATTGCGTGTGGGAGGGATGTGTTTGGCTGTGCCTGGCCTGCCGCTGTGGCTCACGGGGCCGAGGGGAAATCCCACCTGGGCGCCTGCATGCCAAGGGTGCCACCTTCTGAACGCCCTCCCTGGCCGAGAGAGAATCCTAAAAGGACTAGCGCTGGGGCAGGACTAACTCCCGCATCTCCCTGGGCTTAAATCCTGCACCTCCCAGTGATGACCAGATGCGGACCCTGACCTGACTCTCTGCTCCTTGGTGTTCTCAGCTGCAAGATGGGCCGACAGCGATGCCCATCACCCCCTGGCAGGTTTGTGACTGTTAGGAAGTAGAGTGCGGAAACGGTATAGAGGTCACCACACTTGTCCTGTGGCTGTACTCACGACACTGGTTCAAATCCCCGTACCGCATATGGTCCCCTGCCGCCCCGCCATGTATGTTCCCTGAGCCGAGAGCCAGACGTGGTCCTGAACGCCTGCCGTGTGCCTCCTCCAAAGAAGATGCTAGAAAACGCTGGCAGTTTGGCAGAGTTCAGCATAACACCTCCCCCTAGAGTTAGTTATAAGGGCTCCATTAGCCCCGCCCCAGTGCTCAGAGGAGACCCCGGCCCATCAGCACTTAGAGATGCGACGGTGAGGCAGAACGGAAGCTCAGCACAGACCAGACGTACATGCTGGGTAACCTGATTCATCGCGGAGTTTTCAGTAAACAACGCTGAAGCCATGGTTGCTCTCCTGAAAGCCCGGGGCACCCGCTTGCTCATTCCTTGTTCGGCTTCTCCTAAGAATCTTCACCGTCCTGGCGCCGGAGAGTGAGCACAGCGGGTCGGGCACTTACCGCACCAGGATTCAGGGCCTCACCACCCCCCTCCCAAGCCACGCTAGGAGAGATCTCCGAGCACTAAAGCTAGGAGTAAAACCCGAGCGTCTCTGGCTGTGGCCTCAAAACAAAAGCAAAACCCAAGAAGACTGGAGAGACAAGAGACCCGGGGTGGGAGGGTAGGGGGGTGTTCGCCTTGCACGTAGCCCCTCAGTTCAACCCCCAGCACCCGTATGCTCCCAGGAGCCCCACCGGATGTGGCAAAACAAAAAACAAAGCAAAAAATAAATAAATAAATAAATAAACAAATGAATAAAAAGCCCCAATCCCTTCATCCCAACTCCACGAGAACAAGCGTAGAACATTCGCGAAGGCTGGGTCCTCCGTGTGTTGGCGGGGCTGCGTCCTGCCCGACTTCAGGAGAGCTTCGGGCGCTGTGGGGCTGGAACCGGCAGCAATGAGGCCCTGACGGCCCTGACCGCGTCCCTCTGGCATCTCCCCGCCGCTCAGAGGGATCCGGAAGCATCTGGAACTCGCAGGCCTGCGGGAGGGTTCTGGAGGCTCTGACCCCAGCAGGTCTGGGCAGGTCTCCGAGCAGGACCAGGGCAAGTGTGCCCAGCAGACGCTCAGGGACGTCCTGGGCTGAGGCGGGAGCTGGGGACATGCTCAGATGCCCTGAATCCTGGTGGTCAGGGGCCCGTGTCGAAGGATACCAGGAAGATACTCGGTAACCAGGGAGGATGTGGGGTCCACACAGCTCTGGGTGGCCAGGGGGACCCGCACAAACGCTGTTTATCCCCCAAACCCAGACACACTGGACAAAGGGAGTGGACTTAAGGCAAATGAGCGTCCCCTGCCTTTACAAGATGGTCTGTGGGGGAAAGACACTCCCGTCGGGTCCCTCTCAAGTCCAGGGCCCAGACCAGCTGCCCAGCTCCAAGGGGGCGACCCTCCTCCAACTCCTGGGGCCAGGGACGCCAGAGCTGGGGCCTGGGTGATCCCCAGGGGCAGTCTGGGAGGGAATCCAGCTGTCGTGGCTGTGAGTCCAGGCAGGGTGACCTGACTCTGAGCAGGGCTGGTGCCAGGGCGCTGACCCCCGCCCTGTGCCTCTGGTCTGCACAGCCTCAGGACCTGGCAGGTTCCGGGAGATGCACCCCCCACCCCCACCCCTGCCTTCCTCAAGACTCTGATCACTCTGAGCGGAAGTCCGAGGTCTGACTCAGCACCAGCCCAGGTGTGCTCAAGGGGCTGCCCTGAGGGCAGTCGGTCTCACCCGACTGAGTCACACAGTGCCACTCGTCACAGCCCCTGGGAGTGCAGTGTGCCCACAGCTGCAGCCTCTGTTAACCTCCAGAGCAGCCTCCCGAGGGAGGGGGACCCCCCTTCAGCCTGTGGCTTTGGGACAACAGTGCAAGGTCCTCGTTGGTTTTCACAACCATCCAGGCCCAAGCTCACATGCAGACGGGCGACATCACTTTTCTTTGACAATTCAGAGCTTTCGAAGGTCAACATTTACGAATCACGGGGGGTTTCCAGCCAGGGAGCTCTGCTTTGGTTTGGGGCTTGTTCCGGGGGGCCCCAGAGCCCCACGCAGAGGCCACTGATGGGCGGCGTCACTCAGAGGGTCTGCAGGGATGGGCCCGGAGAAGGCTGGGAGGAACCTCCCCCACGCCCACCGGAGAGTGACGGATGCCAAGCCCCCACCTCCCGCCTGCAGCGAACTCCTGGGGATGAAGAAGGTGTTTGGACAGAGGAGGGGCAGCGCGGGCCGGCCCAGCAGGGCCTGGCAAGGACACGTCTGTCTTTCTTCATGACTGACAGGCTCTTTGAGACATCCGCCCTCCCGGGGCCTGGGACAAAAAAATCAGGCCCAGACGGAGTGCCTCCTCCCCGCAGGCGCACCCCAGGGGCTCGGACCCCAACCCACCAGGCTGAGCCAGTAGAGCAGGACCCATTCCCAGAGGGCAGGGCTTCCTGCGTGCCCGGCGCAGGCTCAGAACCTGGGCCAGGCGGGGCCTCCTGCGCTCAGGAGGGCTGAGGGGTGCAGCAGAGGGTCCAGCTGGCCGGCCCGCACCATGCAGGGCCTTCCTCGGACCCCCTGCCCTCCCCCGGCCCTGCCTCTGCCCAGACCCACAGAGCTGCTGAGCAACTGAGGTCTGGAAGCTGGTGGTCAAAGGAAGAGGACCAGGGGCACTGAGTGGGCCTGAGATGCCCAGCAGGCCAGCAGCTGTGTCAGGCCACCACGCATGTCATCTGCACTGTCATGTCCCCATCATGCTTCCAACACGCCAGCGGCCCACCCGGCTCTTCATGTCCCCCCATGCACTTCCTGTTGCATCATACACAGCATGTCACGCCATCATGCTACCTACATGTGACCTTCCCCGGCATGCACATCAGGCGTCACTGTCATGCCACACCCTGTCTGCCCCATGACGCACGTGACGTCATGCTATCGTGCCTCCAGGCACTTCCTGTCACATCCTGCCACCATCATGTCATGCTGCCAACATGCAAACTGCTCCTCCAAGCACGCCAGGCCACACGGTCTGCATCTGGGTCCCGGCCACGGGTCAGTCCCCCTGCTCTGGGCTTCCTCCCCAGCCAGGCCTCCCCAGAGGCTCTAAAAGAAGGAACCAACCAAGACCCTTGGGACAGGGCCACATGCACTAGCATCCCCCAAGGCCCAGACGCCCCCATTCCCCCCTTCTTGGGTGGGGGCGGGGATTCTGCTGCTTTTGCGGGATGCTCACTCCCGCAGCCCCAGGCCGGACGTGTGCCGGAGGCCTGCGCCCAAGCCCAAGTGTCCAGGGCGTGTGGAATCGGGTCAGGAGCGAGGCCCTGCAGGGAGGTCAGCAGGGAGGCGGCCACAAAAGCCAGTGGCACCCGCTCTGGCCCTCAGCCCAGGGCTTTGTCATTCAGACCCGGCCTCTCCTCCCCGCTCCCTGGGGCCAGCGGCCACTTTCAAACCCCAAGAGCTCAGCGGGCGTGCGAGGTCCCCGCCGAGCCAGGTGCGGGGGAGGGGGGGCGCAGGCGGATGTCACCCCCAGGGCCTTTGTCATTCGGCCGTGCAGGCGGGCGGGCCCTTTAAGAGGGCGCGCGGCCACACCAAGGGCGACCCCCATGACAAAGGCCGCCGCCAGGGGCCAGGAGGCGGGAAAGGCCCGGGCGGGCGCGGGGTGGGGCGGACGCGGGGCCACGCTCCTCGGGGGTCGGGGGTCGAGGTCCGCGAGCGAGCGCGCGTCGGGCGCCTGCCGTCCGCGCCGTCTGCTGGTCCCTGCGCGCAGCTGCGGCTCCTGGGCCGGCGCGTGCGCGTGTGTGCGTCTGTGTGAGTGTGCACGTGTGCATATATGTGCATGCATGCATTTGTGCACGCATGTGTGCGCGTGCATGTGTGCACGTGTGTGTGTGTGTGCATGTACTTGAAGGGGTGCCCCTGGCCTGGTGGGCCGGGTTAGGGGAGCTGCTGGTCCTACTTGCAATGAGGCGGGGAGGCCAGGAAGCAGGCGGGGCCGCGGGGAGGGGGCACCCGGGGTGGGGTGGGGTGGGGAGAGATCAGACCAGCGGACTGTGGGGAGAACTGTGGGTCGGGCTCGGACCCCTCAGTGGCCAAGGAACTCTGCTGGAGCTCAGAGGCCTGGTGGCAGGTTGGGGGGCTCCTGAGCCCTAGACTCCAGGATTCAGTGGGCAAGAACTTCACTGGGGGGCCTGGGGGATGCGTTTCTCTCCTCCAGGGGCTGGGGCAGGAAGCCAGCTCTCTTCCGTGTTGTGGCTTGGTTTGGGGCCACACCGGTGATGCTCAGGGGGTCCTCCTGGCTCTGCACTCAGGAATCTCTCCCGGCCATGCCTGGGGGTGGAGGTCAGGGGAAGTGGGCAGGATGCTGAGCCCATGCATAGCCACAGGTGAGGGCCCTGCTCTCTGCGCCTGTATAAAAGGGACAGGTTGGCCGGGGACTCCCCAGAAACTAACGCCCAGGACTCACCCAACACAGCCTGCTCACTGCACGTCAGCTCCACGGGAACCAGCCTGAATCACCACCTGCCGTTTGCTGGCCAGGAAAAGGGGGTGCAAGGAGCCGTCCCACTGGGCCTGGGGGTGAAGGTGCATTTTCCCGGGGTGTAGACTCTGGGCTGCCAAGGGCTCGGCCTTTCCCCTCCCAGGCAGGGTGAGCTCCCGTCCGCGTCCACTGCCCCCAGGTGGCCTGCGGCCCTGGCAGGAGCCTCCCGGGAACCTAGGCCAAGGGCCCTGACCTTGCCCCCGAGACTCACGGGGCGGAAGTGAGCTCCCGAGCAGTTCAAATAGACGATCAATTTTTATGATGCAATTCATAATTGATGCCGGTTGTCCCCACACATATGGTGTTGCTTTTGTGTGGCGTGTTTCAGGTGCTTTATTACTCTGACGCTGTCATTTGCATTCAAGTTCGGTTACCAAGATCATATTTCTCCTGTTTACACCATAAGGGGCCCGAAATGAAGATGGATCCGTCCCTGCTCCCTTCACCCAGCGGCTCCTGGTACCTGGGGTGGGGGGTGCCCGCAGACCCCAGACCCGGGCTCTCTCAGAGCCGCGGTGCCATGCTGCGGAAGAGGCTACAACATGCAGTGGCCGTCCAGGAGGCCTTCGGGTATCAGAGCTGCTGTGGGCCACTCTGCACCCCGCGGGGGGGGGGGGGGGCGGGTAGGGGGCCGGGTGCACACCCAGAGAGGCCACACCCTGGCCTGCCAGGCCAATCTGCTAAGGGGTCATTCAAGTCTCTGCTGGCCCGAGGACAGGGTGCCAAGGCTGGCTGCCATCAGAGCCAGCAGGCACAGGCAGTGGCCTCTCACGGACACTCGGGTGCAGCGGCTGCCTTTGGGAGCCGAGAAGGCCCCCGGACAGGGCTTGGGTGTGATCAGAAGCCACCAGGGCCACTCTCTCAGCGTCCAGGGGTACACCGGGGAGCCTCTGGCTGGGTCAGAGGAAGTGGGCTGGCCAGACACTGCGGGGAAAGATGGAGCCAGGTGAGCGGAACCAGAGGCGGTGCTGACCCTGGACAGAGGCTGAGGCCGCAGGCACCAACCCCGCTGAGTGGCAAAGATCCTGAGTAAGAAGTCGGGGCGCCAGTGGGGACCCAAAGCTGCCCTAAGTCCAACCCGAGGGTGGGCTGGGGTGGGAGAAGTTCCGGGAGGTGATGGCTCAGGCTGCTCAGAGGGTCCCACAGCCTCTTGGGGTTGCCGGAAAGCCCACTTAAGGCAGAGTGTGGGCACCCGGCTGGGGTGTTTTCCCAAGCGCTTTCTGCAAAAGAACATCCGTTCCCCAGGATGCTGGGGCCAGCGGTCATCAGTTGGGTGGGCGTTCCCGGGTGGAAGGACCCTGAGATTCCTCCCCGGGTCAGTTGAGCAGGGTGAGGGGACATGCAAGTAGGCGACCCCTGCAACCCAGGACCCGGGTGGAGGGGGTGGCGCGGAGGTCTGTGGCACTCCCAAGCGTAATTATTTGATCTGCAGATGTAAGTGGAATTTATTGTAACAACAAATATAGTGATGTCAAAACCCAACCTTGGATTAAAGCCGGCAGCCAAAGGGGAAGTGTATTAATTTCCAGCTGCATCTCCGGCCAGGGCCTATTAGAACAAGCTATTCCTCAGGCCCCCCCATCAGAATTAATCATTGGGAGTTAATTTGAAGCTCAGACAAGTTGCTGTTAATTTAGTGCAGGGAGGACGGGATGGAATAAAAAGCTGAGGTGCTGGCCGAGCCTCGTGGGGCTCATTAATCAGCCGGCTGAGACGGCCTGGCTTGATTACAATTTGCAAAAAAATTCATTAGGACCCGGGCGATTGACAATTTTTCTCTCTGCCTGTGATGTGAGTCATTAGGCAACCAAATGAAAGCTCTGATGGCGCCCATGATGACAGCGGGGCAAGGGCTGCTTGTTTATCTTCCTCCCCTTGGCCTGTCTCTGGGGCTTGGCCTGGCTCCTGGCTCTGGGGGTGAGGGGGCCGAGGTGGGGCAGAGGGGAGCCCCAATTCCCCACGATGTTGGCTCCCCGTGCCATGCTGCCTAAGTCCATTCCTGGGATGCCCGCCGTGTGAGGGTCCCAGAGGGCACCCCCTTTCCAAGCAGCTTTCCTTCCCGCCCAAACTCAGGCTTCCTATCCCTACCCCCCTCCCCCGGCGCCCCATCCCTGTCGCGCACGGACTTTGGAGACGGTGGGGACAGGTTACACCTGCTCCAGCAGATGGGTTTACAGGGGGCACCCCCTTCCGGCTGAGGGTCCCAGAGCCAAGCCCAGCGTTCCTCCCCTGCCCACCCCAGACCATATGGGGCACCCCGCCGCGGCCTCAGCTTCTGCACCAGGCGACACAGAACCCCACTAACCCAAGAAGCTTTGGGGGGGGGGGGGTCATCCCCATGCCGGCAGCTGTGGCCCTGACCTGGAGTGCTCACACCCACAAGGACGCAGAGAACTCCAGGCGGGCCCGGGAGGGTCAGGGAAGCCAAGGGACAGGCGATTCGTGCGCCGGGGGTCTGCCAGTGTGCGGGTGCATGCACCCCGGTGCAGGGGCCCGGAGTCCCCGCAGACCGTCTGCGTCCGCCCAGGCGTGTGAGGAGGCCTCAGCGCCTTTTCGCTGTGCGCAGGGCCTAGCCCGGGTGTTCTCTGCACCTCCACCTCCCTGGAAATCTTGGGGGCCGGCGGGAAGGCGGCCGAGGTGCGGGCGGAGGTCGGGTCCCGAGCCGGGCCCGGGGACGTGGCCCGGATAAATTGCATCAATATCAGTATTGACCCGCGGCTCGGAGCTGAGCGCGGCGGGGCGCGCGGCTCAGGGTCGCTGGCTGCCACGGGCCCTGGCACGCCGCCGCGGGGCACCCCTGACCGCTCCACGTCGCGGGGCACCCCTGACGGCCCCACGGCGGTCTCGGGTGGCTCTGGGAAGGAGCGCGCGGACGGCGCGCGGGGCGCAGCTCCCGGGGATCGGGGAATTGGGGCCCCGGGCACACCCCAAGCGAGGCGGTAAGGTTCTCAGCTCGCGGGTCTTCCCGGCGAGCGGTCCCCGGCCCTCGGCAGCCCGTTCGCGCGGCCAGTGGCCCCCCTGCTCCGCGCCCCCGGGGTGGGGCGGTGGTCGGGTCCCGCCCCCTTCCCGGGGAGACCGGGCCCCGCCGCTCCCGCCTCTGCTCGGGCCGAGGAAGCCCCGCTCGGCTGCCGCAGCCGAACACCCGGAGCCTGATTTATGGGCCCTGGGCCGCGGCGGGCGACGGGGCGGGGGTGCGGGCCGGGAGCCGCGTTTCCGGCCGGGCGCGCGGCGCTCCCGGGTCCCCGGGCCGCCTCCCGACGCCGCCCGCCGCCCCGCGCGCGCGCCCCGTCCGCCTCGGCCCAGGCCGGCCAGCCTCCTGGGGCCCGAGGGGGCTGTGTTTGGGGCAGAGGGGCAGCTCCCAGGGGGAAAACGGGGCTTCCTGATGTGTAGCCCAGTCGGAGCGTTCGCGGCCCACTCTACAGCCCGGGAAGTCCAGCGAGCCCCGGCCCGGGCTGGGGACCAGCAGCCCCGGCCTCTAAGAACACGCAGACCCCCGGCTCACTCAGCACAGCCGGGACGCTGGGCTTATTCTCCCACCCGCCTCTCTCTCTCTTCTCTCTCTCTCTCTCCTTTTTATTATTCACAAGACCGAGATTGTTTCCATGTCATAACTTATAAGAAAATAAGCTACATTGAAATAAATTAAACACAACGGTGACGTGCTTCGAACCTGGGTCGGACAAGGAGCCGCAACCCCGCAGGAAAGAAAAGCCAGGCCCAAAAAAAAAAAATAATAATAATAATACAAAAACCAAAAAAAAAAAAAAAAGGTCACAAAGCCAACATCCGGCTGCACCCAAGCAAGGTCCGCTCCTCGGTCAGCTGAACCCAACAAAAAAGCCAGAACAGAAACGAACGCGTGTGGGCGCGGGGCGCCTGCCTCCGGGCAGCCGCTGGCCCCACCGGAGCCAGGGCGGGGGCGCGAACCACAGCCAGGATTTCTTCCGGATTTTGTTTTGCTTTTGTGCACGGACAGAAGGACCCGGGCAGATCGGGTCCCCTAACTTTCAAATTGCGGTAGCTGAGCCCCAGTCTATAGAGATTCTATGTACAAAGCAGGAGGGAGAATAAATATTAAGCTTCAGCGGCCTGAGCCCCTTCGGAGCCATCTCGGCGGCCCGTTTCCTGGAGGGTCCCGACTTGCCGGGGAGGACCAAAGCCGGGTGGAAGGGGGCGACTGTGAATTGAGCTTGAGGCCTGGGGGAGGGGCGGCGGGCTCCCGCCGAGGGAGCGGGGCGTCCGGCTGGGGAGGCCTCAGGGCCGGGCCTGCTCCAGCTGCTGGTGCTGACTTCGTATCGCGAACCGGCTGACGTGGACGGGGATGGGGACGACGATCTTGGGGTTCCGGGAGGGCTCCCCGGTCTTGGAGTTGGCGTTGCCGGCCTTGACGCGTTTCCACTTGGCGCGGCGGTTCTGGAACCAGATCTTGACCTGGACCTCGCTGAGTTTGAGGGCGTGCGCGATCTGCGAGCGCTCGGTCAGCGACAGGTACTTTTTACAGTGGAACTCCTTCTCCAGCTCCAGGAGCTGCTCGCTGGTGAAGGCAGTCCGCCGCCGCCGGTTCTTGCCCGTGGACGTGGTGCTGCCCGCCGCGCCCGCGCTCGGAGGCGGCTCCTCGAGCGCGTGGCCCGAGTCTTCCTCTTTGTGCGTGGCCTGGCCCGTGAGATTGTCATCCGAGCTGTAGTCCAGATCGCTCTCCAGGGAGAAGCTCTCCTCCTTGCCCTTCGGGTCATCCTCGGCCTTCGCTTCGTCTTTCCCTTGTCCTCGCACAGCCCCGACTGAAAGCAAAACCAAAAGGCTTGATTACGCTTCGCACGCCGGCCGGCCTCCCTTTACACCTCCCCGCGCGCGGCCACTTGGACACCCCTCCCCGCGCGCGCGCGCGCACCCCCCTCCCCATCCCTAGGGCAGATTGTCTTTCGGTGACATTAACACACTGTCACTTCCCGGCCTGGGTGGAGGCGGTGGGGGCGGGTGGGTCGTGAGAAAGCTCAAAGGAAGGAGGAAACGGGGCCGGGGGCGCGTCAGGCCTGCCCCTCGGGCGTCCCCCGCGTGTGGAAACGCGCCCCAGTCTCGTCCCGCAGCCGGAGCGGCGCGGGCCCGGGCAGGGAGGGACGCATCACAGAGCAGGTATTTATTTATTTATTTACTTATTTATTTATGGGGGGGGCACGGGACCGACCCGGAGGTTGGTAACGCCGGTCCCGGGGAACTTCCGAGCCCTCCAAGTTCCAGCACCGACTCGGACACACGCACGCGCGCGCACGGCCTCGCCGGCGTCCGATCTGGGGTTCGCCGGGTCCGGGCCCCCCGCACCCCGGAGCCGGCCCCTGCCCCCCGCGAGGTCGCCGAGGCGCGGCGCGGGGGGCCGGGCCGGGTTCGGGCGCGCGCCCCCGACTCACCCAGCGACGCCTGCACCGCCTCGGCCGCCGAGAAGGCCAGCAGCGCGCCCTCCTTGGCCAGGAAGCCCTTGCCGTCCTCCGCGTCGCCGGGCAGCGCCTCCGCCTTGTCGAAGTTGCCGCCGCCGCCGCCGCCGCCGCCGCCGGGCAGCGGCTGCGGCGCGAACTTGCGCGCGGCCGCCGCCGCCGCCGCCGCGTCCTGGTGCTGCGGCGACGCCGAGAAGCCGCCGGGCAGCGTGGCCATGAGCGTGGAGGTGAGCGCCATGCCCTGCGCCAGGCTGGAGCAGAAGCCCGCGGGCAGGCTGGGCAGCTGGTGGTGCGGGTGCGCGGGCGGCAGCGCGGCCTGGGGCAGCGCGGGCGGCGGCGGCGGCGGCGGCGGCAGCACCACGGGCCGGTAGGGCATGAACATGGGGTAGCCGGTGTAGACGAAGTGGCCCGGGCTGGGCGGCGGCGGGCTGCCGATCAGCGAGTCGATGCTGAAGGCCGTGCTGCTCCCCAGCGGGCGCTGCATCATCCTCGGCGGCGGCGGCGGGAACGCGGCGCTCATAGACGCGCTCGGGGCGGCCGGCGGGCGGGCGGGCGGGCGCGGGCGCGGGGGGCCCGCGGCGCTCAGAGCCGGGCCCCCGGCATGGCGCAGAGGCCGGACGCCCGGGGGGGCCGCCGGAGTCCCCGCGCGCAGCCGTCGGGGCGCGGGCCGCTGGGAGCGCGCGGAGCCGGCGCTCTGGCTCGGGCGGGCGCCGCCAGCACCTTTAAAGCGCGCCGCTCCGGCCCATTCACATTTTGCGGCCGCCCGGCCCGGCCCGCGTCACGTGGGGCCGCGCGCCGCCGCCCATTGGCCGCGCGGCGCCGGGGGCGGGGCGGCGCCGGGCCCCGCCCCTCGCGCGGGCCGGCGGGCCGCGGGCGGGCGGGCGGCGGGCGCCTCGGGCCGGCCCGCGCGCCCCGAAAACTTGGCCGCGGCGACGCGCCCCTCGGAGCGGGGTGTCGGGGCTCCCGCGGCCTCCGCGCCGGCCACTCGCCGCGCCGGGCCCTGCGGCGAGTTTTTCCCATTTTCTTTCTTTTTTTTTTTCCTTTCCGTTGACGTGGAGCCGACCCGGGCGCAGCCCAGCCCCGCGCGGGCGGTGCGGCCGCTGCGGGGCTCCTGCGGGCGCGGGGCCCGGGGGCCCGCCCTGCCCACGCCCCCCGGCCGGCGCGCGGCGGTCCCTGGCCGCCCGGGGCGCGGGGGCGGGGGGAAACGGGGCGCGCGCGGCCCGCGGCGCCCCCCGCGCCCCCGGCGCTGCCGGCCCGCGCGGCGCGTCCCGGGCCGGGCCCTCCCGCCAGCGACCCGCTCCCATTTTTCGTGACATTCTTAATCAACGCACCTATTTGCACACTTTGCCTGCGCGCGCCAAAAGCACAGCCACGATAATTATGATAATAAAGCGAGTCCTTTATCTGCTCCGTGCTCGGGGAGGCAGGGGGAGTCGCTGCGCCTCCAGACTGTATAACGTGAGATTATCCTGATGAAAGCTTTATGATGTTTGCTCAAATAAAAGCTGCGTTTTGTAAATAGGCGCTAATTAAGCACGTTGGGAACGGAGGGCGCGCTCCCCCGGCGCCACCGCCCGGTCGCCAGCGCCGGGACTCGAGGGCGCGCCGCGCTCCCCGCGGCCTCCTGCAGGATGGAGCGGATTCTCTGAAGACGGCGCCCCGGGTCTCCACAATGGTAAAACACCAGGCTGCGAGGAAGGGGAGTGGGGGAGAGGGCGGGGGCTAGGGACGGGGCTTCGCTCCTTCTCTCTGGCACATCCCCAAACTTCCAGCCCCTGCATTCCATATATATATATTTACGCATAGACATATATATATGATGGAATAATTTCGTGGCCATGGGCGGACGGTGCAGAGCGCGCCTGAGCGCACGGAGCTTCCGCGCGCCCCGGGGCCTGGGCTGCAAGTTCCCCGCTGGAGAAGTTGCCCCGGACTGGCCGAGAGCGAGCACCGGGCTGGGCATCAGGACAGGAGCGAAGGGCATTGTTACACCGATCATTAAAAATCAGCTCACGCCGAGGAGCTAGTGGTTGGGGAGTCGGCCGTGTTGGACGTGTGTTATGTATCACTTACAAGCACATTTAATTGGGAGATAAAGATAAATCGATCTTTATGAATTTATCGACCCGCTTCTTTGAAGCTCTTCTTTCTCCATCTTTCTCTTTTGCTGGATCCAAACCCCCAGGCCCCCCGGGGACGTGTTAATACCGAACCACCACTTAAAGCCGGAGTTGGGGGGTGGGGGTGGGGGCGGGTGCCACCGCGCAGCCTTCGGTCGCCAGAAAAGTGGGAGGATGCGTCCTGCGAGCCTCGGGCGCCCAGAAAACTCGCCGACCACGCAGCCGGGCGCTCCCCTCCCCACCTCCCCGTCCTCCCCGGCCCCCCACACCGGGACAAAGACGTCTCCAGCGCGTTTCTGCACTCCGGGATGCAGTAATAGATGGCTTTGGCAGCAGGCGGTTTGAAAGGAATTCATTAGGACTGGGGCCTCTGTCGCCTGCTCTTCCTGCACGCCCAGGCCGGAGGTGACTTAGGTCGTTGGAGGGAGAACGGATCTCCAGGAGATGGGGGGGGGGTGCAAGGTGTCTGTGGGGTCTCTAAGCTCTGTCCCTACAAAAGAAGGAAAAGAAAAGGGGGGTGGGGAAGTAGCCCAGAGCTCAAGACTGATTTCTTTATGAGCACAATAAAGACTCCCTCTGCTTCGGACCTAGTTGCTTCACACGGTCTGGGGTAGGGTTCTCTGGTCTGGAGGATACTGAAAAAAAAAAAATCATCCACTGTCTGCTTGATTTTCCTTCCCAGGGTCCTCCTCAGCTCTGTCCTAAGCAGCCTCGGAGCTGTGTCTTCCTGTCACCCACTTGGATTTGCCATCCTCATGGCTCTTCCGCCATCAAAATATTGTTCCAGGGACTTCCGTCGCCTGGTTCCCCTCGGAGAGACGGGGACTCCTTGGAGTATTTTGGTGATGATTCTGCACTTAAAGTTCAGCGAGAAGATTTAGGTCCATTGAATTATAGCTACACTTGAAATAATTTGATGGCATCTTATTTGCATCCATAAATTGCCGTGGAAAGTATTGACGGCGGGGGTTATAATACTAATCTTCTTTTATTAGGGAGTTCAGAAAATTCTCATCAATATGAATTTTATTTACTAGTGCGCGTTTTCCTCGAGTGCCAGGCAGGCGTGCTTCCTCGCCTAATGCTTAACTGTTTAGAAAACGACTGTTGGCGTCGTAAAAGGGTCCTCGTGTTTCGCTGTGATTAACAAGAGTCATTGGGGCAACTCAGTACCTGCAAAGCGTTTTGGAGCGGGGGACTGAGAATTGCTCGAGCTGTGAGAGGAATGTTCCCTTGGCTCTTCAGAGAGATTTATGCACAGCGAGTGACAGTCAGCAACCTACCCATCCTTGGAATTCCTACCTGCAGAGCGCCCAACCGCCTCAGATTGGAGGATCCTTGGGGACACGGACTGGGCCAGCTGCTTGGGAAAACCACCCGCCTTTGGGGCTGCCCCCGGCCCCACCTTCAGGAAAAGTGGAGGCTGCTTCGAGGGGTAGGTCTGGCTTCTGGAAGCAAGCGCAGTGAGCTGGCGGGAACTTTCTCCCTGCCCCGCGGAACCTCGGGCGGGTGAAGTTGGCCGAGCCTCAGACCACTTTCTTCGGGGCTGCCAAGCTGGTGTCAAGATCCTATTAAGCCACTTAAAACCGCAGACGTCAGTAAAAGTGCTGGTAATTAAGTTGTCTCCACGCTCCAGGGCCGTCCTAGGAAGCGTTTGCACGCAGGTGTGCAAAATGCACATGGAAATTAATATTCATGCGGCCGGGCTGCAGGGCCAGACCCGTCCCCAGGACCAAGCCGCGCGCTGCGGGCGCGCCCAGGGGTCGGGTCGCGGGTGGTCGTGGGCAGGGGCAGGGTGGGAGCCCCGGGTCCTCGTGGGGGCGGAGAATCCCCCCGGGCTTAGCTGCCGGGTGCGTCCGCCCCCCGCCACCCCCCCCCCGCCCGCCCCCCGCCCAGTCTCGGGCGAGCGGCTGGTTTCTCCGGCAACGCGCTGTTTTTATTTATAGGGACTTTGAGTGGTGTTTACGGCAGCCCTTGCTCCTGGCAATAGTGGGGAAATAGCTGGGGCTGGGTTTTATTTATGGAACGGCGATCGGGATTCACACCCAGCTAACCCAGAAGCGTCCTCCCGAGCCCAAGACACACTTACAATGGGGTACTTGTATAAAATTCCCCATCAGACACAGCAATTTGCAAGTAGCAGAAAGCATTGAAGCCTCATCTTTTTAAACTATTTTATTCAGCGTTTTTTTTTTTTTTTAAATCTGAAAGCCCAAAATAGACTCCATGTGGTTCTAAGTGAAGTCAGCCCTTGGCTGGCTTTGAAATAGCTCCTGCAATTATGTAAAAAAGCCATTCACCAACGGGACGGAATTAAAAGGGATCTCGCCCGCGTCCCTTTCATTGCCAACCTCTCATGTTTGGCTTTTCAAAGCGCTTCCAACACGATGTCTTTCTCCAGGACAAAAGGCAGAACAAAAAAAGTCCCCAAACTTGTAAATTGAACGTCAAGGGGACTTTAAACAATTTAAAGCCCATAAATAATGATAAAGAGGACTGGCAAAAAAGGCAAACCCATTCAATTAATAGAGTTTCCCAAGCAAAGATCAAGTGGTTGATAAAATAGAAGTCTTTGGTTTCATTATTCTGCTCCTTGACCGCGCAGGAAGCCGGGACGGGGCTTTTTCTAAAGCGCCCCCAAAAGAAACACTTGCGGCTCCACAGCGCGGCCGCTACATTCTTATGTAGAAACTTTGGCTCTTTTTTTTTTGGTCCCCCCCCCCACACACACACACCCACCCTCAAAGTAGCAGAAACAAAACCCGCCAACCAGAGATGCGAAGGGGAGGAGACTTTTTTTCTTCCGAGTGATTCCTCGAGGGAGTTGGAAAATGTTTCCCGCAGACCCGAGGCCGGGAAACGAGACGCTCCCACCTGCGCTGCCCGCCCACCTCCAGGCTCCGCGACCACCTGGGGCCGCAGCCGGAGGGGCTGTGCGTGGAACTAAGGGGCGCGGTGTGGCGGGGGCGAGCCCGTAGGGTCAGGGGAGGGCGGGAGTATCGCCCGGATCCCGGGACGCTGCCCGGCGCTCACAGTTGTGTCCAGAGGCTGGGGGGTCCCCTGCCCATCACACCCCCACCTTGCGGGCCCCGGAGCGCAGAGCCCCGCGGGGAGGGGAGCTGGTACCCCCAGGCGCTGGCAGAGGTTCTGGCAACTATTTCCTTTGGCGAACAGCCCCAAAGGCCGGAGCTGGGGGCTGGAGGCTCTTGGGAATCTGGAAGCCCCTGGAAGCTTTGCCCCCTCTGAACTCGCACCCGAACTCACCGCGCGCCCTCCCCACGCCCACCCTCCGGAGCAATGGGGGCTGGGTGGCTCAGTGGGGGCTGAGGTTCCGCCTTGGGGTGCCCCGCCTAGGAAGGGGGAGCCTGGGGGAGACCCGGCCGGTTCAGGCTTCAGCTCTTGGGGGGCGGGTACGGTGGAGGAGAGAAAAACGGTCCAGGGCGCGCGCGCCACGGCCGGGAGGTCGCGCCCTTTCCAAATCCCGGGCCCCAGGTGCTGAGAGGAGGGCTCCGACTGGGCCCTTGGCACCAGGGTTCCTGTCCTTCCAGCTGCCCCCTGCGACTCCACGCGTCCTCACCTTCCAGGGACTTCAAACGCGCCCCTGCACCCGGCGCGCACTTTCATCTCGAGGCCCAGCGGGCTTTGTGGAAGGGCTTCACAGAGATGCTAATCTCGGCCGAGGGCACGGCGGGGTGAGGGGGTCGTTGTCCCGGGACGGGTCCTGGGAGTCCTCACGCAGCCCCCCTCGCGTCCCGTCCCTCTGGGTTTGTCCGGGAACGCGACGCGCACGTCGCGGGGGCGGGGAGGGGGTCCGGGCGAGACCAGGCCACGTCTGTGCGCTCCGAGGAGGAGGCCCGGCTCGGGTGAGCGCGCGGGGATGGAAAGGCTGGCCTGGGCCTGACGCACCCCCAGGGCAGCCTCCCGGGAACCCGGGCCTTCCGCACCTCAATCCCACCAGGTGGCCTTCAGGACTGACCCCTGCGGGGCGCGGCCTTTAAAAGAACTCGGTTTGCTGTCGCGGTGCATTTAAGCCAGGAGAGCCCACCTGGACGGGATGTGGACCCACCCCCACGCGTCGGAACCGCACTTCCTTCATAGACGGAGCAAAAGCCAGGAGTAACCCCCGAAGGAGGTCACAGGGTAGGGGCGCCAGGGCGCAAGACCCCGGTAAAAGAGAGCTGGGGGCTGGCGCCCGAGCGGAGCCCCTTCTCCAGGTTTGGAGAAGGTCATCCCATTTTCCTGCAAGGGAAGCTGTAGGACAGGTGGCGTCCCAGGCCCTTTCACCCCTGGGCCTGGAGCACCGCGGCTGTGAAGGCGGGCCAGACCCCAGCGCTGGTGCCTGGACCGACCACTCCGGCCACTGGGGCCCAGGGTCGGGGAAGGGCCTTCTGCGTGTCCTGGGACCCTCTGGTGTGGAGGCTGAGTCCCCCTAGGGGCCGCCCAGGCCCTGCACTGCCTCCATTGGTCAGGGGAGCACAAAGGGTCCCATCTAGCTCGGGTGGGGGTTGGGGAGCAGCCCTCCACCCCCACCCTTTCTGGTGAGAAGGACCCAGCAGCCTAAAGTGGGAGCTGCCCAGTGTGGAAATCCAGGCCCTTGTGGCGGGGGAGGGGGTGCCTGAGGGGGCCTGGGTGTGTGGGAAGTGAGAGCTTTGTGTGTGGGGGGGTGTTGTCTTGGTGGGGGCTGGTGTTTGTGGGACTGACCCCCTCCCCCTCCTTCCCCGCCTGCTTTTTTCTCTTTCCCAGCGAGGTTAAAGGGCTAACCTGGTGCTGCTCTCCGTTTCCAGGGCAGGGGTGTCGGCAGTCAGTTCCCACAACACCTGCCCCGGTGCACACATGCCAGGTTGCTCACCTGCAGGGCACATGGGCAGGGACGCCAGAAGATGGCTTGGGGGGGTGCTCCCCAGGTCCCCCCTCCCCACAAACCCTGGCCAGGCAAGGGCAGCGTGTGTGTATGTGTGTGTGTGTGTGTGTGTGTGTGTGTGTGTGTGTGCGCGTGCATGTGTGACCACAGGCATGTGTGTAGGACAGTGACCAGACAGTGAGTGACCGAGACCTGAGTTCAGGACCTGAGGAGCAGCAGCATCAGAGGTGAGAAGGGCGGGGGTCGGAGGTCAGAGGGTGGGGGTCACCGGGCAGTTCCAGCAGTGCCAGGCACCGGTGTCCTGGAGTGACTTGTCACTGGTGGTCCTCGTTTTCAACTTGGGGGGCCCCTTCTCAGGTTCTCTGCGTGACGGGCCTCTTAGGTTCAGCCTCCTGCCAGTGCCCAGATTTCACTCGGTTCATTCTGCGCTTTGTAAGTCAGTGGAGAGATTTATGCTCTGACAGATAATGAGCTGAAACATTTCTTGTACAAGCCAAATTTTCACCTCGCTCATTTTTAATGTTAATGCTCTAACGGGGCGATTTCGATTCTGTAAATAGGACTCAGGTAAGTATTACGTATTTACTTTATGGGGGCAATGATAGGAAACTGATTTTTTCTTCTTTTTTTTTTTTTTGAGTGGGGAAACCACAGCCAACAGTGCTCGGGGCATATTCCTCACTGTGCTTGGGGGACCCCTGTGGGATGGCGGGATTGAACCCGGGTCGGTCGGCCGCGTGGAAGACAGGCGCCCGATCTGCTGTGCGGTTTTATCACCGGTTTTATTACGGCCCCACAATCCCAGTGCTGAGCCCGAACAACGCCGCTGGGAGGGCAGAGCGCCCCCTAGGGGCCACGGGGGTAACGGCACTTGCCTCAGAGCCCGCTGGCGCCCCGCAGTTGCCCAGGGCAGAAGGTGCGTGCGGGTGGACCCCGTCCTGCGGGGACGGGAAGGCGGCGACGTCGTGCCTACACCTGTCCCCACAAAAGCCCCCCCGCTCCCCTTCCCCGTAGGCACGTCTAGACCGCACAAGGAACCTTCCTGGCGAAGGAGGTGGGGAACTCAGACCCGCGGGAGGCGGTCACCAAACGCGCCGTGGACGCGGTGGTGGAGACGCACCTGGGCGCGAGTAAGACGCAGGTAAGACGCCCCCGGACCCGTGTCTGCGCGTGCGCGGAGCCCGAAGGCCGAGGGCCGAGCCCCCTCCTCCCCCCACGGGTCCTCCCGCGGCCTCGGCGCTGCCGCCTGCGCCTGCTGGACGGTCCCGGCCCGGCCCGAGCGCGTCTCCAAGGCGCGCGCTCGTCGCCGAGACGGGAGGGTCCCCCGGAGGGGTGGTGAGCGCGGCCGCGTGCGTCCCGCGCACGCCGGGCGAGAACATCCCCGGGTCCGAGAGCGTTCCAGCACCGACCACCAGTCCACGTGACACGCCGCCCCGCGGGGAGGGCGTCCCACATCGCCGCGCGCGCAGACGGGGCCGGGCCCCGCGAGGTCGGGGCGGGCAGCGCGCAGGGCGCGGCCTTCCCGCGCGCCAGGCCCGGGGAGTCTCCGATTCTTCTATTATAAATCAGAGTCGCCAGTTCGCCAAAGCCACCCGGCCAGCGACGTCCTTCCGGGCCGAGGTGCCCACCCCGACGCCGCCCCGCGAATCCGCCCCCTGCCCGGGCTCAGGTCGCGGGGCTGGGGGCGGGATGTTGGGGACCAGGACCCGGGGCTGACCCCTGTGTCCGGCTGGGCGCCGCGTGTGCCCGGACCCTGGCTCGAGGGTGCCCTCTGCGGGCGCGATCGGGACGGTCCCCGCGGGAGCCCGGGAGCTGCGTGCGGGTCTCCACGGAGGGGGACTCTGGTCTGCTCCCCGCGTCCTTCGCTCTCCGAGTTCGGGGCTGGGGGAGGGGGGCCGCCCTTACCGCCCCTCCAGCTATTTTTTTTTTTAAAGAAGCAAACATCTCCCGTTTTAATGTGGCCCAATTATCTCGTTCGCACGGCTCGGAATGTTTCTCTTGAACTCATTTCAATCTAGTAAATACGCTTCGGCAAGTAACTAATTTCTCAGGGAAGGCTTCGGCTTCATTTGCATATAAAGCGGGTTGGGGGGCCGCCCCCTCTGCGGGGGCGCGGGCGGCCGGGCCTCCTCCTCCGGGGGGCACGCCCGGGTTTGGGCAGCCCGCGACCACCCTCCCCCGCCGCGCGCTCCCGCGCCCCGCGTCCTGGAGAGGGCGGGCCCCGCGCGCGCGCCGCAGCCCGGCAGCCCCGCTCGCTCCGGGCGCGCTGATTAAATCGCGCCTGCAGATGGATGGGCGCAGGGCCGGGAGAGGAGATCTCGGCGCGCGGTCGAGCAATCTTCTGGCTCTAAATTCCGAATAAAAGTCTCAAATATTCGGGGCCGGGGGAGGGGCGCCGTCTCATTAAAGCCGCTCTCGTCCCGAGCTGCAATGCAGACATTAAAGAGCAGTATTTTTCAATTAGAGCTGACGAATTCAATCAAAATTCCATAGATTAGGATGAAATGAGGCATGGGTCATTTACAGGGGAATTTAATTGCCGAGCCATTAGACAAATAGTATATTTGCCGTCTCCGCGCTATCCATCATTTTCGACATCAATACCGGGGCGCGTCGCCCCGTCCCGCAGCCGCGCGGCGTCGGCCGTAAACATCCCTGCCCTGTATCTTCTGATTGTATCTGATTTCATCTGGGGCCATGGGGGATTATAAATGTTCACGCAATCAACTTCATTAGGACTCGGAATCGCATTTCTGATTGGGATGCGCCGCCGCCGGCCTCCGCGCGCCGCGCCAGCCCCAGGCCCCGGCGCAGGAGCCCCACCCCGCACCTACTGGGCGCGGGAGCGTCTCCCCGCATCCGCCGGGCGCGGGGCCACTCCCGGTACCCGCCGGGCGCGGGGGCGTCTCCGGGTACCCGCCGGGCGCGGGGGCGTCTCCGGGTACCCGCCGGGCGCGGGGGCGTCTCCGGGTACCCGCCGGGCGCAGGAGTATCTTCCTCTACCCACTGGGCGCAGGAACATCTCCCGGTACCCACCGGGCACAGAAACTTTTCCCGGTATCCGCCGGGCGCGGGGGCATCTCTGGGTACCAGCCGGGCGCGGGGGCATCTCCGGGTACCCGCCGGGCGCGGGAGCATCTTCGGGCACCCACTGGGCGCGGGGGCACCACCCTGCACCCTCTGGGTGCGGGAGCATCTCCGGGTACCCTCCGGGTGCAGGAGTATCTTCCTCTACCCACTGGGCGCAGGAACATCTCCCGGTACCCGCCGGGCACAGAAACATTTCCCGGTACCCGCCGGGCGCGGGGGCATCTCCGGGTACCCGCCAGGCGCGGGAGCATCTCTGGGTACCCGCCGGGTGCGGAAGCATCTCCGGTACCCAATGGGCGCATCTCCCCGCATCCGCATCTGGCACTTCGCGCCCTTTTGTCTTAGGGCGCCAGCGCCCACACGAGAGCCAGCCAAGGAGTGGGGCTGGGGGTGTTGGGGCTGGAACCCCGCACCTCCCGCCCCAGCCAGGTGGGGGTGGGGTCCGCAGTCTGATGCTTTCCTCTCCTCCAACCCCCCCCACACCGCCTCGCCACACACATCGAGCGCCCCCTCCTGGCCAGCTGCGGCGCAGCAGGATGGCGAAGCTGAGCACAGGGGCTGGGGTGGAGGGAACAGGACAGACCCCGCGTGTTCGCGGGTCACCAGTGGGCACCAGGCCCACAGCTCCGTCTCAGGCCCGGGGCAGTGGGCGCCCGCGGAGCCCCGACAGCCACGGACCTCTGATCCCCCCCGCTCCTTTCCCTGGAGACCTCTGCAGAGGGGCGTTCGGGGCGGAGAGCTGCCTCTTCCTTCCTTTGAGCACAGCCGAGTGTTCTGGGGAGCGGCCCCGACACCGGCCCACGACATCCCTTCCAGCACAGTTGAAAAATAATAGCTTGATATTAACTGCTTCTCATAAAAACATCCTTTTCGCCGGGATACAGTGGCGAGGAGAGCAGCCCTCCTTGGCCCCCGTAGACCGGGCTCTCCGCTGTTAGCTGCCTCAGTAATTTAATTGGAATGAAACGTGAGAAATGTGCCATTTTTGAAGAATTTATGCATCACTTCCTAGAAATCTCATTGTGTTAACTAGGACCCTACTGTGTTCTCTTTAGAACCCATAATCACATTTTTATGTGTCTGTATTATGAGTTAATGTGACCTCCTGTCTTTAGCAGATACAGAAGAAAGGAGGGGGGAGCTCCTTCTATGACATCCGCGAGAAGCCCGGCTTGCCCAGGCCCACGGAGCCCCTTTGGGCCCACGTTCTCCAAGCTCACCAACTTCCTACGGGCCCGGAGCCGGCCTAAGAGGATGGGCCGCCCCAGTGAATAATCACACACGGAATTAAAACCCGGCGTTAAGCAGAGTCGACAGCAAATACTGCGTTCTCAATCATGTTTATTGCTTACAAATTGCATTACAAAGAAATCTCCTCTTTTTATAGGAGCGATTAGGCAGCGTTAGGGCCGCAGAAATTCCATTCCGGAAGACGGTGCCGGGGACTTGCAAACCCGCCCGTTCCTGGGCGTTGGTAAATGTTTCATTTTGTTAAAGAACATGTTTAACGCACAAATGAGGATAGGGCTGTCATTATGGCCTCATAAAAGAGTCAGCTTAAAATTATATTTATTTATAAACCCATTGCCTATAAAATGTACATATTTAATACAAAGGAAGTAGGCGATTCCATAATCAATATTTTAATTACCGAATTTTTTTTATTGTAGCCGCGCGGCTCTGTGTGGTCCTTCAGGAGTCTCTAGTTTTTTCGGGCCCTCTCCTTCATCCCGTGGGCTGTGGTGCTTCCGTTCTGCACTTTGTGGGGTTGGCACGTTGGTGGGCGAACCCGGGTCCACGGCTTGCTTATGGCGCCACCTGCAGGACACTCTGAGAATGAGTTTCCCTACTGCAAGGGAATGAATTTTTTTTTTCCTCTTACAACAGGAAGATGTTATGTTGACATTCTCAAGACAAATACTGAAATTTAGAAAGCATTCCAGCACTGTTGGCTGGGGAGATGGCTCAGAGGACCGGGGCGCCTGCTTTGCACGCGGGAGCCTGCGGTTTTATCTCCAGCATCCCGTGGAGCGACCTCTGAGCACCAAGCCAGGAGTCCCCTTCGGGCACCCCCTGGTGGGGCCCCAGAAGAAAATGAAGAGGAGCCGTTTTGACCCTCCCAAAGTGTTCTCAAATCCAACGACATGATGTAGCGTCGATCATAACCGGAACCGGGTGGCGTCTGAATATTGCAAGGACGCAGAGAAAATTTGACCAAGGATTAATTTATTCTTGACATGATGGGATAAAAGATGCAATTTCCCTGCTTTCTCACTTGGTCCTTGGGCAGCCTATAAGAGACGAGAATCACTTGGCAAGCTAATCACATCCGCGATGGCAGTGATTAGCTTCCTCTCTAATCACGGGCCCGGCCAGTGGAGCGGACTAGCACATTCCCGGAGCCTGGATTTTATACCATTTGTGTTAGGGGTTAAGTGTTCTTTGCAAAAGTTCAACAGCCTGTCTTGTCAGCGTGTGTCCGAGGGGCAGTCTTGGAGACCACAGATGTGCCAATTACCTAGAGTTACCCAATTAGCAAGTGCTTCTTAAGGAGATGTTCCCCCGGAATTTCTTCAGAAAATGTGTGATCGGTGGCGATCGTGAAATAAAAAACGGACGCGCAGACACTCAATAAGCAGAGCGGACGCTGTGTTCAGGATTTTCAAGGTAATGTGTCACGGTGCCGTGCCGGCAGGTGTCTTGAGGTCTGTGGCTGGGCCTGGCCGTCTGGCTGGGCTGCACCTTCTGCCTGCCAGGGATGTGAATGGGTAGCAGGCCTTGCCCCGTGTTGGTGGGACACCCCACTTGCATCGTTTTTTTCCCCTTTTTGGGTCACATCCGGTGGTGCTCAGGGGTTATTCCTGACTCTGCACTCATCAATGACTCCTGTCGGTGCTGGGGGGCGGGCATATGGGATGTTAGGGACTGAACCCGGGTCGGCTGCGTGCAAGGCAAACGCCCTCCCTGCTGTCCTGTCGCTCCGGCCTCCACTTGCGTATTTTCCAGTCTCTGTGGTCAGATGACAGGGCAGTGGTCAAAGACGGGCTAAGGGCTGGATGTGAGAAAGGCCAGTCGGAGGGAATTTTCCTCTGCTCTCTAGATTTCGTCAGGGCTGGGCCACACCCGGACTCTGTGCTTGGGATCACTCCTGGCAGGGTTCTGGGGACCCTGTGCAGTGCTGGGGACCCAAAGCCATGTCCGCTGTGTGCAAGGCCGTGCCTCACCCCTGTACTATCTCTCCAGCCCCCCCTCCTCTCTATTTTTTTTTAAAGTAGAAATAGCTTTTACTCTTGCTGCCTTCTGAAATTTCAACCCTGCAAATTAAAAGCTCAATTAGACGTTAACAAAAACAATTGAGTTCTGGTGGAAATGAGATGATGGCCGAGATGCAAAGTGGCAAGTAATGGAGCCGAGTGGAAATGAAAAAACCTCGAAGCTCCTTTATGTGTGTATTTCATTTCCCCCTGGGGCAACACACCCAGGATGCTCCGGGGCTGCTCTCGGCAGAGAGAGGAAAACACAGACCAAGGGGGCCGGAGAGAGCACAGGGCCGGCGCTGGCCTTGCACGAAGCCCACCTGGGTTGGGACCCCGGCAGCACGTGGGGCCCGGGGGCTTGGGGAGCCGGGGCTGAGCTGACCCTGGGCTCTGCGGCCGAGCGTGGGCTGGCAGGACGCTGACTGGGTGCCAATCTGACTCACTGCCTCCTCTCAGTCTTCTCCCTCCTTCCCTGTTGTTGCAGTGTGAGTGTGTGTGTCTGTGTGTATGTGAGTCTGTGTGTGAGTGTGAGTGAGTGTCTGTTTATGTGTGAGTGTCTGTGTGTCTCTGTGTGTGTCTCTGTGTCTCTGTGTGTGAGTGTGTGTCTGTGTGTCTGTGTGTGAGTGTGAGTGTGTGAGTGTCTGTGTGTCTCTGTGTGTGTCTCTGTGTCTCTGTGTGTGTGAGTGTCTGGCGTGAGTGTGTGTGTCTGTGTCTATGTGTGAGTGTGAGTATGTGAATGTCTGTGTATGTGTGTCTGTGTGTCTGTGTGTGTCTGTGTTTGTGTCTCTCTGTGTGTGAGTGTCTGTGTGTGAGTGTGTGTCTGTGTGTCTATGTGTGAGTGTGAGTGTGTGAGTGTCTGTGTGTCTGTGTGTCTGTGTTTGTGTCTCTGTGTGTGTGTGAGTGTCTGGTGTGAGTGTGTGTGTCTGTGTGTATGTGAGTCTCTGTGTCTGTGTATGTGTGTGTATGCCTGTGTTTGTGTCTCTGTATGTGTGTGTCTATGTGTATGAGTGTCTAGTGTGAGTGTCTGTGTGTGTGTCTGTGTGTCTGTGTGAGTCTGCGTGTGTGTCTGTGTGTGAGTATCTGTGTGTGTGTCTGTGTGTGAGTATGTTTCTGTGTGTGTGTCTGTGTGTGTCTGTGTTTGTATCTGTGTGTGTGTGTGTGGTGTTACACACTCACCTGGAGTGCTCTCGGTCTCACAGGCTCAGTCACAGTGCTCTGAGAGTCCCGTATTCCTGGTGCAGAGGTGGTGCAGGTGGCCCCGGGCATGGGTGGGCCTCCGGCCTGCAGGGCTGGCTCTGCCACTGAGCTGTCGGAGCTGTTGGCATTTCTCTCCCTCCCTCCCTCTCTCTCTCCCCTCCTTCTTCCTTCCCATCCTGCCCTTCATCTCGGCTCCCTCCTCCTCCTCCTCCTCCTCCTCCTCCTCCTCCTCCTCCTCCTCCTCCTCCTCCCTCTGTTGGACTCTTGCTCGGTGCCCAGCAGGGAGCAGAGGCCGGGTCAGCCTCTGCCGCATTGGCACGCGTGAGGGTCGCGCTCTCTCTGTTCTGACTAACCCCACAGCCTTCTGACGTTTGCAGACGGATGGACCTGTCAGCCTGACGCGGGCGAGCCCCAGCCGCCTCCTGGCTGCTCGGACCCGTGCCGTCCCACCGCCTGGACAGGAGAGCGGAGTGGACTCAGCCGGGCCCACCCAGGGCCGTTTTCCTCCCGGTTTACCCCATCCTTCCCCCATTGCCCATTGCGGGGAAATGTTGACAAACACCAGATAATGGGTTGGTGTTGGTCAGGGTTTTAGGAACCAAAGTCAGCTGGAAGAGTGCAGTGGGCAGGGTGCTCGCCTTGCATGCTCCGGACTCGGGTTCAGTCCCTGGCACCCTCGATGGTGCCAGGAGTCTGCCCCGAGCACAGCACCGGGAGTGATCCTTGAGCAGAGCCGGGAGTCAGCCCTGAGCACAGAGCCGGGAGTCAGCCCTGAGCACAGAGCCAGGAGTGATCCTTGAGCACAGAGCTGGGAGTCAGCCCTGAGCACAGAGTTGGGAGTCAGCCCTGAGCACCACCAGGTATGACCCTTTCCCCAAAATACTCCCTCCCTCCAGATCTTCGTTGTCATTTGGGACTGTGGTTATGACAGTGTCAGTGCTTGTGGTCTTGCTGCAGTAAGTCACAGCACCTTCGCCTCCTCGAGACCCTCCACCGCTGTCCCCGTGTCACCGTCTGCGTCCTCGGTCCCCAAAACCGCCTCTGCGGATGATCTTAGTGCGTCACGCCAGGGATTTGTTTGGGTTATTGTCTGCTCCCGGGTTGCCTCACGTGGGTGAGAGGCTGGGCCTGTCCTCCTCCCTCTGACCGCATTCACCCGCCCAGGCAGCTCCCCCGCCAGACTCCAGCCTTCCCTCCCTGCAGCCCTGGAGAACTGTGTCTGGGTCTGTGCGTCTCAGGCTGTGCATCTTTGGGCTGTGAGTCTCGGGCTGTGCATCTGTGGGGGGTACATCTTTGGGCTGTGTACTTGGGCTGTGTGTCTTGGGCTGTGCGTCTCGGGCCTTCGCTTCCTGATGCCTGCGTGGAGCGATGCAGTGAGCTCAGCGAACGTTTCTGTGTTTGTGGGGGGGTAGATGCTGAGAGGTGGAGTTGCGTATGTTAGTTCCAGTTCTAAACGTTCGAGAAATAGCCGTTTCCCCCAAAGAACGGAACCTAATGACATCATCACACAGCACGTGCAGGACCCTTCCTGGCCACCCCCTGACGCTGCCCCAGGCTCTTTCATTCCTGTCTACTTTTTTTTTTTTTGCGGTGCTCAGGATTTCATGGTGCACAGTGCTGCACCATCCCTCACCGACTCAGTTTCCTGCCTCTGTTCCAGTCCCCGTCCTCCCCTGGGTAGTGCCCCACTTAAGACCAGTTCTTGGTTTCTGCTGCCTTTGGGCATTTGGTGTTCCCTCAGATCCAGCCTGTTCCGGGTCGGCCCCTCGTGACTCAGCAAAACCCTCCCAGGCCCCTGAGCAACACCTCACACTTGGCCTGCTTTGTCTGGGGGCCACACGCGGCAGTGCTCAGGGCTACTCCGGGCTCTGTGCTCGTCAGCAGCGTCTGTGGTGCTCGGGGGACCACAGGCTGTGCTGGGGTCCAAACTGGGTCACAGGGGCGTGCGAGGAGGCGCCCTCACGCACGGACTGTCTCAGCACAGAGACTGAGGCCCACTGAGTCCACACATCGGGGCTGGATCACTCACTGCTGAAGAGAGAGTTTATTCCTGTTCCTTGGAGGGGCTGCATCTTGCCCTGGGGGCCGCATCCCCAGGGTGTGGGAGGGTGGGCAAGAGAGCGAGGGGGAAGGGAGAGACGGGCTGAGACCTGGGGGGCCGGGAGTCCTTCCTTTCTTTTTATTTATTTGCTTATTGAATCACCGTGAGCTACAGTTGCAAGCTTTCATGTCTGAGTTTCAGTCATATGATGATCGAACACCCGTCCCTCCACCACCAATGTCCCCAGTATCCCCCCACCCCACCCTCCCTATGCCTACATGGCAGACAATCTCCCCCAGACTCTCTCTCTACTTTGGGGCATGATGGTTTGCAATACAGATACCGAGAGGTCATCACCTTTGGTCCTTTTTTTTTCTTTTTTGGTTTTTGGGTCACACCCGGCGATGCTCAGGGGTTCCTCCTGGCTTTGCACTCAGGAATGACTCCTGGCGGTGCTCAGGGGACCCTATGGGATGCCGGGAATCGAACCTGGATCGGCCGCGTGCAAGGCAAACGCCCTCCCCGCTGTGCGATCGCTCCAACCCCACCTTTGGCCCTTTATCTTCTCTCGTCTCCCACCCGGAGCGACCCCTCCAACCGTCACTGACTCAGTGACCCCTTCTCCATCCCAGCCGCCTTCTCCCCAGCTCATGAGGCAGCTGCCAACCACGGGGCAATCTTCCTGGCCCTCGTGTCTGCACCCTTGGGTGTCCGTCTCTTGTTCTGATATTTTATATCCCACAGACGAGGTCAGTCCTTCCGTGCTGTCCCTCTCTCTCTCTGGGGGTCCCTCCTTCCTGTGGGCTGGACAGACGCCCCCACTTGGTAGCCGCCCTGGGGAAAACAGGACCGGGGCACAGGCCCGTGAGGAAGGCATTTGGGGGAGCCCGGGGCTGGGTGTGCGTGGGGAAGCACGCGGGGAGAGGGGGCACCACTGGGGCACCACAGTGTGGTGGGCACCGGCCCCTCCTCCCGCTGCCCCCGGCTGGGGCTCCCACCTGACCTTCCCCGTGGGCCCTGGAGCTGAGCGAAGGCCCCCCTGGCTCTGGGCGCTGCTGGACAGTGTCCCGTCTCAGCACACACTCCATCCCAGGCGGGCAGGGGCCAAGTGCTGGCAGGGGCTCCGTCGGGCGTCTGGTCCTTGCCGGAGCTGGAGACATGCAGGGACAGATGTACCCGCCTCTGGGGCAGAGCCGTGTCCTGGACGGGTGGAGGGGGTGGGGGTGTCACGCTGGCTGGGACGGGACACGGCAGGCAGAGGGAGGGGAGAAAGGGGTACGGCCAGCACCCCGCCAGCACCCGTGGCTCCCATTTCCCTGCGGGTGACCAGAGGCACAGCACCCTGGCCCCGGCGAGGCTGCAAGGGGGTCTGGGTGCAGGGCTCATCCCGCGATGCTGCCTTCCCTGGGGCCCGGGGCTCCGTCAGGGGGAGTCAGAGTCTCAGAGGCTCCTCACCCCTCTCGCCTGCCAGCACGCAGGCTGTTCAGGGACGCGCGCAGTAATTCAAGTCAAGGGAACATGGGGATGGGGGTTGAGGTGGAAATTTCTAGAAGGTTCTGGAAAAAAAAAATCTCATTCTTTTTCTGACTCACAGTGGCCCAGTCCAAGAGTCGGGAACCTTTTCTGTCAACGCCGTCATATCTTTGGGGTTCACGTCATAGAAACCCACGTCACTGTGAAAACAGCTCCTGGATGGATCGGCTCCCGGGCTCAGCCCCTGGTCGCCCCCGAGTTAAGCCTGAAGCCGCCAACCCTTAGGGCCCTCCCCGGCCCGGGGTCCTGAGCCGCCGTCAGCCACAGGGGGCCCTGGAGGCTGTTGGAACCGACTCGAACCAACACTCTGGGCTGTGAGCACTCAGCCTTCAGATGAGGAGATGCACAACCACACTCACTCCAGCCATACGTGGTCACCAGCTCACAGACACACAGTCACACACAGCCACACACAGTCACACACTCATAGACACACAGTCACACACAGTCACACTCATAGGCACACACAGTCACACAATCACACTCATGGCACACACAGTCACATACAGTCACGCTCATAGACACACACAGTCACACACAGTCATACTCATAGGCACACATAGTCTCACACACACTCACACACTCTCATGGAAACATACAATCACACACTCATATACACACATAGTCACACACTCATAGTACACACAGTCACAGTCATAGACACATACAGTCACACACAGTCATACACACAGTCACATACACACTTTCATATACACTCATAGACACAATCACATACCATTGTATTGACACACACAGTCACATACACACATGGACACACTCATATTCACACACACACAAAACCACACAGACACAGTCACACAAACACACACAGTCACTCTCACATGCATTCACATACACTCACACACACAGTCGCACACTCACATACACACATACACACTCATATACTCACACATACACTCGCAGCTCACGCTCACATGCACGTTCACACATTTTCACACACATTAACAGTCACGTGTATACTGATATTCACACATATAGGTAAAGGTAAAGGTAAAAGGTAAAGGCCCTCCCGTTGATTGTCGATTTGCTCGAGCGGGCCCAGTAACGTCTCCATTGGAGACTTTGTTGTTACTGTGTCTGGCATATGAATACTCTCGGTAGCTTGCTGGGCTCTCCGAGACGGGCGGAGGAATCGAACCCGGCTCGGCCGGGCTGTCTGCGTGCAAGGCAAACGCCCTACCACTGTGCTATTGCTCCAGCCCAACAATAATAAGTAAGTAAGTAAGTAAAGGCCCTCCCGTTGATCATCGATTTGCTCGAGCGGGCCCAGTAACGTCTCCATTGGAGACTTTGTTGTTACTGTGTCTGGCATATCGAATACTCTCGGTAGCTTGCCGGGCTCTCCGAGAGGGGCGGAGGAATCGAACGCGGGTCGGCCATGTTGGCTGTGTGCAAGGCAGATGCCCTACCCGCTGTGCTATCGCTCCAGCCCATTCACACATATACCCACACAGTATTTCATGCACACATAAACACATCCACACACACGTACGCACACTCACACGATCATATACACGTATACCCCCACACAGCCACACACACACGTAACTCACAATACACTTTTATGCACTTACACCTATACTCACACTTACACTCACACACACCCTCAAATGCACTCACACACATCCACACACACAGCCTCACATTCACATGCACACTACACACGCTCACACACACCCCCAGTCTCACACACACATTCATATATATACACACACACATGCACGCAGCACACACGTGCCTCCCCAGACTGCTTCCGTTCTCTCTCTCCAGATGTCTCCTGCTCCCCAGGGTGCGGGTGGGGTCCCCTGGGGTGCGTGGTGGGCCTCAGTGGGGCGGGCAGTGCTCACCTACAGGCCTCCGGGGCGCGTGGCACTGAGGCCGGAGTTGGAATCCCCCCATGGCGAGGGCGCCGGGCTGGGAAACTGAGGCACATTCAGAGCTGATTTGGGTCGGGCGGGAAAACTTCATTACCCTCTGTGCTCGAGTTTTGTGATTTTCCCAATGTTGGAAACCACTTCTGATTTTAATTTTGGATAAGAACACCGAGGCTGTCGGGCCAGAGAAATGGTCCTGGGGTAAAGGTGCTTGCCTAAAGGCACATGCCCAGTCCCGTGGTTGGATCCTGGGGCCACACAGGGTCCCCTGGGCCCCGCCAGGAGTGGTCCCTGAGCACAGAGCCAGGAGTAAGCCCTGAGCACTGCCAGATGTGGCCCCAAAGCAAAGAACAAAAAACAAGAGAACCAAAACCCAGGAAAAAAAAAAGGAAACTGGGGTTGAACATTTCCCCTCCAGGCCCAGGAGTCCAGCGTCTGCACAGGCCGGTATTAGCCCCAGCCAGCCGGGGTGGGGTGGGGGGACACAGGAACTGTGCAGGGAAGGAAGTCAAACAGAAGAATCCAGATCTCTCTGGGTGGCTGCAAACACTGCCTCGTTGCCCCAGATCCGAGGCCCCTTCACAGCACAGACGGGCCTTTCTTTGTGTAAGAGCCTCTGTCTACACGTTGTCACTGATGACGTTCTGCGCGCTGACACACAGTGGACACACTCATGGGAAGTGGCTGGCACTCGGCCCGCTCTCTGGAAGTTTGACTTTTCATCACTCAAAACGGATTGTGGCCAGTTCAGAGCCAGGAGCGAGCATTGAAACCTCATCCTCGTTGTGTCGAAGCTTTTAATACTGGATCCCGACGTGTTCAATGGGTGAGCTACTCCAAGTCGGTTCTACACAACGGACATCCTTGAACACAGCCTCTCTCTACCCCCGAATGTTCCTGTCTCGATAATAAAGCAGCTCTGTCCCCTTCTTACGTGGAGTTAGTGGAAGGAGCATTTTGGGGTCGAAGGGTAAGTTTATTTAAAAGCATTTGAAATACTCAGTATTACATATATATATATATATTTTTTGCTTTTTGGGTCACACCGGCAATGCTCAGGGGTTACTCCTGGCTCCGCACTCAGGAATCACTCCTGGCGGTGCTCAGGGGACTATATGGGATGCTGGGAATCGAACCCGGGTCAGCCATGTGCAAGGCAAATGCCCTACCCGCTGTGCTATTGCTCCAGCCCCGGTATTACATAATTTTACAAGTGTGCTGAAGACCTCCGGTTCCAGCCACACCCACGCTCAAGACCACTCTCCACACATTCGAACGAGCCTCACGCATGAAGGAACCGGCTGAGGAACCAGGTGTGCGGGACCCGGGGCGTAGATCTCCAAGCCTGCTCGGATTGGGACTGGGGCCTCCTCCACCCAGATCCCCCATCTTCCAGTATGTAGGCGTTACACCCACCAACTGCCCCCCAGTGCCGTGTAATCCCATCAACGGCCAAGACCCAGAGACTATAAAACCCAGCTCCTGGAAGCATGCGGCCACATTAGCGGCCACGCGACATCTTATCATCTAGTTCTTACTTCGGAGAACCTGGCAGGCTACCAAAAGTGTCCTGCCCACACGGCAGAGTCTGGCAAACTCCCCGTGGCGTATTCAAGATGCCAAAACCCAGTAACAAGGATGGGTCTCATTCTCCTGACCCTGGAAGAGCCTCGAATGTGGCACTTTTTAAAATCTCAAGGTGAGGACGAAGGAGACGTTACTGGGGCCTGCTCGAAGCGACCGATGAACAACAGGAAGACAGTGACACAGTGATACAAGTGTGCAAGTTGGTTCACCTGTAAGGAGCTGAGGATTTCTCCCCACCTGCTATTTCCGTTTGAAGCTGCAGTTTGGAATATTGACTCCTGTTTCGATTGGCCATTTGTCTGTTCTCTTTCATGACCTTGCTGAAAGCTGTATTTTGCCTGTTTCCCCTGTGATTTGTTCCTTCTTTTCCACTGATTTGGACATACACTTTCTTTCAGGAGGCTATATGGGAAGGCGCTTGTTTTCGTAAATAATGGTATTTTTTTCTTCACTATTAATGTTTCTTGTGTATGTCTCTCATTGCCAGACTAGAGCTTCTAAGCTCAATGGTCAGTGACAATATTGGTGGCAGCATTGTCCTCTGAGATCTCATTTTAATAGGACTACCTAGGACTACCTAGGGTTGGAGTGACAGCACAGCGGGAAGGGTGTTTGCCTTGCATGCAGCCAACCTGGGTTCAGTCCCCAGCATCCCATATGGTCCCCCAAGCACCAGCAGGAGTAATTTCTGAGCACAGAGCTAGGAGTAATCCCTGAGCATCACCGGGTGTGACCCAACAAGCAAAAAAAAACCCCAAAAAACCCAAAATGTCTGCCATTTTTCTGCAAAAATTATCTTTTTTTCCCCCCCTGAATTTAGAAAATATTTTAGGGCCAGAGTGACAGGACAGTGGGTGGGATATTTACGTTGTACACGGCCGACCCAGGTTCAATCCTGGTTCCCCATATAGTTTCTGGGCCCACCAGGAGTGACCCCAGAGCACAGAGCCAGGAGTCAGTCCTGAGCACAACTGGGTGTCACCCAAAATAAATAAATAAAATACTTCAATCCTAAAACTTTAGCATTTCATTTTTTTTTTTTTGGCTTTTTGAGTCATACTAGGCGGTGCTCAGGGGTTACTCCTGGCTCTGCACTCAGAAATTACCCCTGGCAGTGCTCAGGGGACCATATGGGATGCTGGGAATCGAACCCGGGTTGATTGCGTGCAAGGCAAACGCCCTACCCTCTGTGCTATTGCTCCAGCCCCCCAAATTTTAGCATTTCATTTTACGGTTTTGTCATTTTGTAACCCAGCTGATACAAACCGGTCTTCTGAATGACACCGAGAGTCCTTTCAAAACTGCAAATGGAGGGGCCGGGGTGATAGTACAGCTTGCAGGGAACTTGCCTGGCACACGGCAGACCCGGGTTCGATCCCCGGCACCCTACGTGTCCCCCCTGAGGACAGAGCCAGGAGCGAGCCCTGAGCACAGCTGGGTGTAGCTTCCAAACAAAAGCAAGACACAAGTAAAACTCCAATGAGATTCTAATGTTGTTCCTTTTGGAAGCATCTCCTAGGACTCTGATTTGCTCTCGAGCTATTTTGAGGTCCCTTGCCACTGTTGTTGTTGCCTGTTGGCTTGGTGCAGCTGATCTTCCAGCTCACTGATTCTATCTTCAGCTGTGTCCATTCTACTTTTGAGGGCACAGACTGAGTTTTTTTTATTTCATCCACGGAATCTTGTATTCGTGACATTTCTGTGCGTAGCTTTCCAATTTCTGCTCTCATTTCTTCCCGTATTTTCTCGATTGTTTCTTTCACGTCCTCCTTTGATTTGCTGGATATCTGTCTCACTGTTTCATTGAGTTCATGGAACGTCTTCATGACTTCATATCTGAATTCTTTGTCAGAGAGGTCCCTGAGGTGAGTAGCACCCATGGAGGATTCTGGATTCTTTTCATCGTCCTCCCCCACCCCTTACGTGGTGGGGATTTGTGTTGTTTCTTCATGTTGGTGTGTAGGTATGGGGACTAGATTTCTTGGTACGACTAAACTACCTGCGGCTGGGTGAGCGTTGGCCCGCCTAAAATTAGGCCACGCCCACTTCTACCTAAGCCACGCCCACTTCTGAAGAGGCCACGCACCCACAGGACCTAGTGTGTGTGTCTGTGGGGGGTGAAGGCTGGGTGGGGCACAGTGTTGGGGACAAAAAGGAAGAGGCAGAGGCTCAGCGCTGCTTTTGTCCCAGGCTCTGAGGACAGACAAAACTATAAAACTAAACCACAAATGGACACACCACGAGCCAGCAGTCCAAGCACTGGGTATTTGTCTGGTGGACACTAAGAGGCTCCTGGACTGGGCGTCCACAGCCAACGCCATCACTCCAGGAAATGCTCTGTGTCTCCCAGACATGCCCGTGGACAGATGTCCCTCTCGGCCAGCTGAGGTTGGTCCTCGTGGGAAACGCCCCACCAGCAGAGACGAAGTCTGCGGACGCTTCCTGTCTCTCGTTGGAAGGAAGTGGGGGCGACTTGAGGTGTTTGTGTCTGAGGAACAGAGAAGGACGGCTGGGCTCGAAGAGGCACCTCTGGACAGGCTGGAGGGGAGGCAGAGGGGCCACCCGGCGGTGGGGTGCTGGGACATTGTGCCCGGTGCCTCGACACGGGCTCTCAGAGGTGGTAAGCTGGGACCCCAGCTCCCACTGCACGAGCATCGAGCCATGGAAACCAACCACATTTGATTTAAATTAAAAAAATATTTTCTGGTTCCGCCTGGGCAGAGGGCCAGAGATTTCTGGTCGAGGGCCAGAGATTCAGTATGGGGTTTAAAGTTCTTGTTCTCCACGCAGCTGGCCCTGCTTTGATACCCAGCACCACAAGCCATCCCTGGAGGAGCGATAGCACAGTGGTAGGATGTTTGCCTTGCGCGCAGCCAGCCCGGCCGAGCTGAGTTCGATTCCTCTGCCCCTCTTGGAGAGCCCAGCAAGCTACTGAGAGTATCTTGCCCGCGCGGCAAAGCCTGGCAAGCTCCCCGCGACGTATTCAATATGCCAAACACAGTAACAAGTCTCAAAAAAATGGAGACGATACTAGGCCCGCTCAAGCAAATCAATGAACAATGGGAGGACAGTGATTTTCTGGTATTGACCCCTATTTGTCTTCATAAAATAAACACTCTTTGGCCAATCTTTTGGAGGTTTGAATTTCCTAAAATTTCTGTAATTTTTTTTCTCCACTTGTTTTGTTTTTATTTTGCTTTGGGGTCACGCTTGGTGGTGCTCAGGACTCACGCCTTGCAGTGCTTGGGGAACTGTGTGTGATGCTGGAAGTTGCACCCACAGTCACGGGCTGGACAAGTACCGTCACCTTTGTACTCTCTCTCTGGTCCCAAAATTGCTGTATTTTCTTTCTTTCTTTTCTCTCCTTACAGGGGATTTGGGCTATTGCAGCGGTGCTCTGGTCTTACTCCTGGTTCCGTGCTCAGGGATAACTCCTGGCGGGGCTCAGAGGGCCATAAGTGGTGCCAGGGTTTGAACCCTGGTTGGCTGCGGTCAAGGCAAGTGCCCTCCCCGCTAGAGGCCATCTGAGGCCCCAGAACCCCTGTATTTCTTTGGGGCACTCCCAGGAACAGCCAGAAACCATGCAACATATACTCGGGCACACTGAGCACCTCCTGGCCGATACTGCTGTATTTCCTGTCCTTCTCTTTCGTTGCCGAGGGGCACCAGGCAGTGCTCTGCGTGACTCCTGGCTCTGTGCTCAGGACCAGCTTACAGTGGCGTTCCATGCTCCACAGGCCTCCGATGCCAGGGATCGAATCTGGGCCTTCCCCATGCAGAGCACATCTGCCCTCTCTCCCTAGTCTGCAGTTGTTTTTTTTTTTTTTGCTTTTTTGGGGGGTCACACCCGGCGATGCTCAGGGGTTTCTCCTGGCTCATGCACTCAGGAGTTACTCCTGGCGGTACTCAGGGGACCCTATGGGATGCTGGGAATCGAACCCGGGTCGGCCGCATGCAAGGCAAAAGCCCTATCCCTTGCTATCTCTCCAGCCCTCTTGTCTGCTGTTCTTCCAATAAGAAATGTGGCTGATAGTTTTAGGTTTTTAAAGCTATTTTTTGTCAGGTTTTAAAATTGCTCTATGTATGTTTTTTACAGAGAGAGGGAAAGGGGACTGGAGTGACAGCCCAGTGGGTAGGACGTTTGCCTTGCACATGGCCGACCCGAGTTTGATCCCCGGCATCCCATATGGTCCCCTGAGCATCGCCAGGAGTGATTCCTGAGTGCACAGAGCCAGGTGTAACCCCTGTGCATTGCCAGGTGTGACCCCCCCAAGAAAAAAGCGGGGGGGGGAAGAACGTAGTATCCCTGTATCACTGTCATCCCATTGTTCATTGATTTACTCAAGCGGGCGCCAGTAATGTCTCCATTCGTCCCAGATCTGAGATTTTAGCAGCCTCTCCTTATTCAACTTTCCTAACATTGCATATTGGAGACTCTTTCAGGGTCAGGGGAATGAGGCCCATTATTGTTACTGTTTTTGGCATATTGAATACATGGCGGGGAGCTTGCCAGGCTCTACCGTGCAGGCAGGATACTCTCAGTAGCTTGCCGGGTACTCTCTCTCTCTCTCTCTCTCTCTCTCTCTATATATATATATATATATATATATATATATATATAATCGCCTATAGAACGCTATTCAGGTCTCCCAAAGAGGACTCGAAAGAACTATACTTGGAGTATCACGTTTCACTCAAATGAGAGAAAGAATCCGGAGTTCTGACATCCGTCGACGATCAAGAATCAGGGACGCTGTCTCGTTTGCCAAGGCGTCAAAAATCAGATGGGCTGGTCCCATAATGAGATTTGGAGATGACCGCTGGATTAGAGCCGTTACCAACTGGATTTCACGGGACGTCAAAAGGCCGCATGGCGGCCCACCTACTAGATGGTCAGACTTCTTCGTGAAGATCATGAACGATCGGTTTGAGGCTCTTCGTGTTCCTAGAACGAACAGACGCCATTGGGCTACACTAGCACACGACAGGAACAAATGGAGACGTTACTGGTGCCCGCCCGAGCAAATCGATGATTAACGGGAAGTCAAGTGATCAAGTGATATATATATATATACACACATATATATATATTTCCCCATAGTTTATTATGGAAAATGGGTAGGGAGTGTCTTATGATGTGTCCAGGAATATGTTCCTCATATATGAGGCTCGGCACGAATGTATGGAAAGTGGCCTGGGGCGTGGTGGCGGTTGGGAAGTGGAGGTTGGCTGCCGGGGCTGGGTCCGTTGGGGCGGGGAGGGCTCTCACCCGCCCCCTTCTGGGATGCCCCGAGTGAAAACAGCCTGGTGCAGAGTCCGGTGGCGTGGTTATGGGAGCCTCATTTTATGCTCTTTCCGGAAGGAGCATCTGGATGGTGGCCGATGAGATTATCTGGCACTGGCAGGAGGTGGCTTATGGGTGTGTTCCCTGTGTTCCCGGAGACTGGGGGAGGCAGGCAGAGGGTCTCTGCTCCCGGGTCCTGTTGAGGCCCAGAGTTCAAGGTCACAAAGTTCCGCATTACCTGGGTTCCGTGGGACTTCACTCATGCATGAGGCTCGACCCTCGTGTGTGGAAAGCGGCCTGGAGCATGGCAGAGGCTGAGTGGTGGAGGTCTGGCCGAGCCTCACGCATGAATGAAGTCCCACGGAACCCAGGTAGTGCGGAGTTTGTGATCTTGGCCTCTGGGCTCAACTTGACCTAGGAGCAGAGATCCTCTGCTTGCGTCCCCCAGTCTCCGGGGACACAGGGGTCACATACCCATAAGCCACCTCCTGCTGGTGCCAGATAATCTCTTCAGATAATCAGAAGAATATAGTCCGTGGTTTAATTGCTTTGCATGTGGCTGACCCCAGTTTGGTCCCTGACACTGTGCATGGTCCCTGAGCCCTACCAAGGGTGGCCTGAGAACTGATGGAAACAAAAACAAAAACAAAAACAAAACAAAAACAAATAAGTCGCTACATGAAAACTTTGTAAAACTGGGACTATATTATCTTTTTAATGCCATGGGAAAATTTGGTCCATATTACTTTGTTACACGAGGGGGCTGTTGGCAGTGCCAGGGACCCCTCAGGGCAGCCCCCAGCCCGTGTGTTCACACTCGCAGGCGCCCTCAGAGCTGTGCTGTCTCTCGGGCCTGGGCCTGAGTGTCTGGGGTGTGGGGCCGCAGGGGGCTTGCACTGACCACTGGCCGGCTGCAAGCAGCAGAAGCAGCTGGTGTTTCCGATTCCTCTGTGTCTCGGCTTTGTTCTGACTTTTCTCTCGCTCAGTGCAGTGACCATGTCCCTCCAGAGAGTGACCTGCAGGGGAGGAGTGGACGCTGCAACCCGGTGTCACCCACGGGGCAGGGGTGGCTTCCAGTGATCCTCCAGACAGGCTGACCGGGCTGCTAGCTTGCGTCCTGATGGCCAGGAGTCTGGGTTGGTGCTGGCCGTGGGGCTGAGCCAAGGCAGGGGGCACTGTCTCGGGAGCGAGCGCCCCTGGTCCCTGTACCCACAGTGGTGTGAGGACCCAGTGGGCACCGTGGCTTCCTGGTCTCCGCGTCTCCTCCCAGCTCTGGGGCTGGGCCCAGTGAGTGCAACCAGGGTGCTCCCTGGAGAGATACGAAGGAGACGGCGTTTCCTTCAGATGAGAGCGCCGTGTTCTCCCCTTCCTCCCACTCTCCTGTCTGCCTGGGTTCTCGCCATCTCCTCTCTGAAGCAGCCTATGACCCCGCAGCAGTGGGCGTGAGTGTGCCGGGACATTAGAGAAGGTCCGTTAGTTTGGGGGTTGGCGTGGGGGCTGCTCCCGGCAGGGCTCAGGGCGGCGGGCAGCACATGCTCAGACTTGTTGGACCATCTCAGTGGCCCAGATTCACTTCTGAAAATTTTTAAATTAATTTATTTCTTTGGTTTTTTTTTTTTTTTTGGCCCCGCACTCAGGGATCCCTCCTGGCAGGGTTGGGGGACTCTGTGATGCTGGGGGTCAAACGGGGCTCGGCCTCATGCAAGGCAGGTGCCCTAACCATTGTGCTATCTCTTTGGCCCTCACTTAGTTTTTGAAATGAACTCTTTGCCACTTATTTTCTGGTTGTTGCATGGGGCTGGATGCTTGTGTCCAACAGTCCTGATGCTGAGAGGAGGTTCTGCCTCACCGGGGACCTGGCACTCACGTTTGTTCACTCACAGGATCTGCAGAATGAGCAGGGAACCCCAAACCCCGTGGCGTGTGCAGAGAAATAGTGCAGGGTAAGGGCACCGTGTGCGTGCAGCCACTCCGGGTTTGATCCCTGAGCCCCACGAGGAATGACCCTGGGCACAGAGAACCACTGGGTGTGACCCCCCCAATTCACCTGTAAGTATAACTTATTTTTTTTGCTTTTTGGGTCACACCCGGTGATGCTCAGGGGTTCCACCTGGCTCTGCACTCAGGAATCACTCCTGGCGGTATTGGGGGACTATATGGGATGCTGGGAATCGAACCCAGGTCGGCTGTGTGCAAGGCAAAAACCCTATCCACTGTGCTATCGTTCCAGCCCCTGTAAGTATAACTTTGTAGTGACGTTTTACATTCTCCTGACGTAGGGGCCAGTTCTGTGCCAGTCCCGGCCTCTGTGGCCACGTCCCTGTCAGCGTCCTCTCTCCTCCCACAGTGCGTTTCTCCTGACCCCCACACTGACGCCCACGCACGTCTTCATTAAGTTCGTTTTTGCGTGAATTCCCTCCGCTCACTAACTCTGGTGCCTGTTTCTCTTCTGTTTCTCTTGTTTAATGGAGTTGACAGCCTCTGTGTATGGGGAAGGGGCGCTCACAAGCATTTCTAGTATGTTCTACATGATATATTTGGTCTCACTTCTTCCTCTTTCCCCTGATGCGTTTTATTTATTCATTTGGTTGTATTTCGGGGTGTTTGAGCTCAGTGCTTTGGGGTTGCTCCCCGTGGTGCTCGGGGGACTGTGCAGTGCTGGGGGCCTGACTGAGGTGAGCAGGATGCGAGTCTTTTTTGTTTGGTTGTTTGTTTGGTTGTTTTTGGAGTCACACCCAGTGATGCTCAGGGGTTCCTCCTGGCTCTGCACTCAGGAATGACTCCTGGCGGTGCTTGGGGGACCCTATGGGATGCGGGGGATTGAATCCGGGCTGGCCGTGTGCAAGGCGAACGCCCCACCTGCTGTGCCATTTTCCCGGCCCCCAGGATGCAAGTCTTAACCCTTGTAGAATTATCTTGATTTCTTTGTGGCCAGATTTCTAGGAGTGTGAGCTCCTCTGTGTGAGTGAGCATGTATAAGTATGTATGTATGTGTGTGTGTGAGCGTGCGCGTGTGTGTAGGTGAGTGTACATGTAATGTGTACACGATGTAGGAACGTGAGCCTGATGCTGTATGTGTGTGGAAGTGTATGTATTTGTGTGATTGTGAGAGCATGTGTATTTGTGAGTATGTGAATTTGTGTGTATGTGTATACGAGTGTATGTGTGTGTACATGGGAGTATGTGTATGTGTGAATGCGTACATATGCATGTGTACATGTGTACACGCGTGTATATGTGTGTATGTACATGTATGTGTATATGTGTGAGTACATATGCGTATATATATGTTTATCTGTGCATACATGTGTATATGTATGTGCAAGTGTATATGTATATGCGTATATGTGGGTGTATGTGTGTATCTGTGCATGTGTATGTGTGTACTTGTGTACTTGTGTACATGTGTACATGTGTATGTGTGTATATGTGTGTATACGTGTATACGTGTATACGTGTGTCTGTGTGTGTGTTGGGGGCACAACCCGAGGTTTGCAATGGTTTCTGGAATCTCTCTTCACCCTGACCCCCACTTCCCCTGTGGTCCCCCTCCTCGCCTGCCCTCCCCACTCCCCCTCCCCCTCGAGCAGTGTCTCTGGGGTGGGAACGAGGCTGAGGCTGCAGCTCAGTGGGGTCCAGCTGTCCCTCCCCGCCTGTGCCGGCCGCTTCCACTCACTGGGCTCTTTTCATGCCCCAGTGGCCACAGACCCCGAGCCAGGCCAAGCCCTGGTCTGGCACATTGGCGATCCCGGGGGCCTGGTCCTGCTCTTTGCAAGGTCCCCGGTGTGCGGGGCTGAGGCAGGGCTGGGTAGGGCCGGGCAGGGCCAGGCAGGGCTGGGCATCCAGGACAGACCCCCGGCCCCCCACGACTCCAGGCCAGAACCCCGCCTTCTGGGATGTGGGCGGAAGCAGATGCCCAGTGCTGAGGCTGTCCCCTGGGCAGCGGGTCCTGGGCACTTCAGGGAGTTGTCGCTCTGTGTTCTGTGTCGTTCCCGGCCGGGGCAGGCCTGAGTGAGAAAGATGCCGGCACTGTGGGCCGCCTTGGAGTGGCCCTGGGAGACAGCACCCAGGGGCGAGGGCACGGCCCCCAGCCGGCCATAGTGACCCGACCTGGGGATGCTCCCCGTGGGCACTGGACCGGGTATGACAGTGACTCCGGAGCTTGGCTACTCCCGTGCCCTTTGTCACTGGAGCCAGTGCTCTGGGCTCCGGGGGCAATGTGGGTCTTCACTGATGCTTCCAGAAGCTTCTAGAAGCCAAGTCCTTGATCCCAGACCCAGAATCCGACCCCCAAGAGAACCAGCAGGTGGCAGGCGGGGACCCAGCCCTGACTTGCAGAATTCAGATGGGCCGACCGGGTGTGAGGCCGTGGCTGGCCTTGCCAAGGGCCGAGACTGTCCCCAGGCTCTGTTGCAGGCTGTGACTCAGCACCCAGGTGTCCCTGCCCGCAGCCGCCCAGGCCCGCGGCTCTCTGCATGCCGGCTTGGCTGTCACAGGTGCCGCCCCTACCCACAGGGTGCTCGGACCCTCTTCCCGGACACAGTACCGCGGGGGCCTGGGCCCGGCTGCCTTTCTTAGGGGCTTGGGGCTCCCCCACATGCAGCTTGGCTGGGCACCAGCTTGACTCCTGCGCTGAGGCGCTGAGACGACCTTGGTGGGACATGTATCAGGGTCTCCAGGCTGAGTCCTGCAACCCTCACCCCCATACTTGCCCAGACAAGGGTACCCCTGTGGGGACTCCTGTGTGCTCCCCTTGCGGACAGACCCTGCCTTGCTGTTGGCCTGTGACTCACTCACCCACTCACTCATTCATTCATGAAACTGCAAAGGGCCCCCCCCCCCCAGGCGTCAGGATTTCTCTCGGTGACTGCAATTCTTGGACCGAGGGTCTGGGATTTCAGGGAGAAAAGCCCCCCACCCCAACGCACGCCGCTCCAGATTAACCACCCCAACAGCCGCCCGCGGGAGGCTCCGTTCCTGGGTGGGACCCCAGGATTCCCCGACTCTGTAGTGCCCTGCACGGTCACTGCCGAAACACATGGAAGCTTCTGGAAAAGGGTCCCCCAGCAGGTTCTCCAGGTGGCCCCTCCTATAAGACCCGTGTCCTGTTTGTTTGTGCCGAGGAGGAGTGGACAGTGCTCAGGGGTCACTCCTGGGCCTGCTAGGGATGCTGTCCATGCTGGAGGTTGAACGGGGGCAGTTGGATGCAGAGCAAATCCCGGACCCTGCACTGTTTCTCCAGGCAGAGTCTTGAGTCCTTTTTTTGGGGGGGGGGTCACACCCAGCGATGCTCAGGGGTTCCTCCTGGCTCTGCACTCACGAATTACTCCTGGCAGTGATCGGGGGACCCTATGGGATGCTGGGAATCAAACTCGGGTTGGCTGCGTGCAGGGCAAACGCCCTACCCGCTGTGCTATTGCTCCAGCCCTGAGTCTTGAGCCCTTATGTGTGTGTGTATGTGTGTGTGTGTGTGTGTGTGTGTGTGTTCGTGAAGGGGTGTCATGGCCGCTCTGTGGGCTTGCTCCTGGCCCTGGGCCCGGGCCTTACGGGGGGCCGTCTGCGGCTGCTCCTCTCAGCTGTGTGCATGCCAGCGCCTTTGCTGGGACCGTCTCTGGAGCCTCTGTCTTTCCTTCGAGACTTTGGAGTCCTTAGCACAGCACTGCTCAGGGCTCTGCACCCGGGATTGTCTCGAGACTTCTATTATGTGATGCAGTTTCATAGGGGGACTTTTTTTGTTGTTGTTACTTTTCCCAAAAGTAAAATTTCTTCAGGAAATATGAGAGAAGAGGAAGCCCAACAGTGTAGGAGGAAGGAATCCCACCCCCGAGGTGAGCGGGGGGGGGGGTCGGGGGGCTCTAGGCACAGTGCCCAGGGAGCACTGGGGTAGCAGGCACTGTGGACGGAGTGGCCGGGCCTCTGGCTTCATCGTCCCTGGGCAGTGCTGGTGTTGGCGGGGCAGGTGCCATGGACAGGTGCTGCCCAAGGGCCAGCCTGGAAGGGGCGGTAGAGCCAGTGCTGAGCAGGAATCCCTCAGAGGACGGGCAGGGGAGAGGCGTGGGGGGAGGCGGCCGGTACTTAGGGACTGTCTGGTGCATTCCTGCCTGGCACTTGGCTTCAGATCCAGGCGGGCGCTGCAGGCGCCAGGCTGGCACTCAGTGACCTGTGGACTCGCCCATTGACGATGCTGGTTTTTCTTTTTGGGCAGCAGCTTTGCAGCTATTTGATCAAAACCCAGCAAACGGGCAGACTTGATGATGAAGGAACTGGGTTCGGCTGGGAACTGGTTTTGAGTTTTTGTTTTTTCTTTTAAGGTTTTTGGGTCACACCCAGCAATGCTCGTGCTCAGGGTCCACTCCTGGCTCTGTGCTCAGGAATTACTTTGGGCGGGCTCAGGGCACCATATGGGATGCCGGGGATGGAACCCAGGTCAGCCGCATGCTGACCCAAATCATATCCCAAATATCTGACCCAAATATCTGACCCATTATACCTTGCTCAGGCCCTTGGGTGGGGCTTAAATGAACACAAGTTCGCATCCCCTGGAGTGTGAACTTTCCCCAGGAAGTCTGTGGGGGAGAATGGGCTTGGCGTGCTGCCTCAGTTTCCCTGCTGAGACATCTTTATTCCCCATCTTCAGCATCCGTAGATGTGACTAGCTGCTCACTGCCGTTTGCCAAGGGGAGCTGGGGGCCCAACTCAGCCCTGACCAGGGGAGCCCAGGCGGCAGGAGCTGCCCCCGCATGGCAGTGCCTGAGGCCGAGGGGCAGAGATCGGCCAGCGCCCGTGCCGTCCCTGCACTCTTGAGTGAGGCGGGGAGCAGGGCTGGGGTCAGACGCCGGATGTATCGCCGCTCTGAGAATCACAGCGCAGGGAGCAAGGACGGCGTCTCCAGGGAAGCACGTGGCGCCCAGGGAGGGCGTGTGGGTCGTGTTTTTGGTTTGTTTTCCGCCTCTTTGGGGCATCCCTGGGTAGCTCCTGGCTCTGCTAAGGGACCACGCACGGCAGTTGCCGGGGAGCCACCCATGGGCGGGCACGGGTGGGCAGTGCCCCTCGCCGCTTCCCAGCTGCCTCAGGACAACCAGAGGGGGGTATCAGTCCCAGGAAGCCCCAGAGACCCAGGCCCCAGGCCCCGTGGGTGGGATGGCCCGGAACATTCTCTGCCAGACTCTGCAAGGAGGAGGCAGGAAGTGGGGTTCACGGGTGGCCTGGGCCTGTTTCCTGGGGCCCAGGGGGGTCAAGGGTTCAATGCTGCCCCCGAACCCCTTAGTGGCTTCCTCAGTGCATGGAACTCACTGGCGAACTGCTCAACCCACAGTGCTCACCTGTGGGTGCCCTGCCTGTGTTGCTCACCTGTGGGTGCTGTGCCTGTGGGTGCTCACTTGTGGGTGCTCTGCCTGTGGTCCTCACCTGTGAGTGCTAAACTATGGTGCTCATCTGTGGGTGCTCTTCCCATGGTGCTCTATCTGTGGTGTTCACCTGTGGGTGCTCTGCCCATAGTGCTCACCCATGGTGCTCTCTCACATTGCTCACCGTGGTGCTCTTCCCTGCGTGTCCCTGCCCAGAGACTCTTGCTCCCAGGGCCAGCCTTGCTGGCTCTCTCCTGGCGCAGGCTGGCCCGGGGTCCCAGCTGGCCTCCCCTGCTCCCTGCTCACGGCACAGGCTATGCCCCTCCCCGCCCCCGGTCTCCCCCGCTAGCCCTGGCCCCATGCCTGGACAGCACATTCCCAGAGCCCCGAGCTCCCTGTCACCTGCAGCCGCTGCCACCCTCTGCCCCCCCCCCCCACCTGGTGCTCCCCTTGTGGTGGCTTCACCTTTGACCCTCCCACAGGCATGTCCGGCCATGCCCCGTCCCCAACCCCTGGCCATGCACTGCTCATCTGGGGCTTGCCCTTTCTGCTGCCCTTCCTGTCCCGGACGCGCCAGGCCCTTCTCAGCATCTGCAGAGCCCTGGTGCCGGGGACACGGCCATCGCCCATCCCCGAGGGCCAGCAGCCCCGGCAGGGGACGAGGTGTCGAGACAGCTCAGGGGCTCAGCTCTGGAGTCCACGGCCCCCGTCTGGTCGTGGAAGGGCCCCCACCCTACTCCGAGCCTTCCCCCAGGGCGGCTCTCCTGAGCAGTGTCCTCTCGTGCCTGCCAGTGACCCCCGACACCTGTGGGAACCAGAACCCACCGCCATGCCACCTCCTCCCCCCTGGGGCCAGGCTGGCCGCCCCAGCCCCTGCCCACGCTCATCTGCCCAGGGCACCTGCTCTGCCTCTTGCTGGCCTGTTCTTGTCTCTGCCCGTCCCATTTCTGCTGTGGAGTCCCAGTGGCCTCACTAGTCTTTTATTTTCCCCTTTTTGGGTCCCACCCGGCGATGCTCAGGGGGTCCTCCTGGCTCTGCACTCAGGAATTACTCCTGTTGGTGCTCGGGGGACCCTATGGGATGCCGGGAATCGAACCTGGGTCGACCACATGCAAGGCAAACACCCAATCCGCTGTGCTATCGCTCCAGCCCCCAGTCCTCACTAGTCTTTCCCAAGACTCCAGCCAGGTGTGGCTCCAGGGTCACATGCTAGGTCCCTCTCCCCGGGGGACCCCACGCCCGGGCCCCCGGGTGGCAGACATCCCCCTCTTTCCTGCCTCTTGTTCCTGGAAGCCTTCTCTGTGACCCCAGCAGACGCCCCCAGCAGACGCCCCACCTCGGGTCCACGACCCTGGGGGCAGCGTTCCCAGTGCTGATTCCCAGTTGGCGCCTCGAGCATGTGGCGGGGCCCCTTCCCGAGCGGCTGCCCCGTCCCGGCTACCGATCTAACTGGCCTGTGTTCTGGGCACCCTGGCCACGCAGGCCCTTAATCCCAGGCTGTGTCCCCTGCTTCTCGGTGTCCAGAGAAATTCGCCTCACTCTCTAGCTCTGCCGAGTGAACAGTTACAAACGGCACAATTTGCCACGAGACGTCCTTTGGGACCGACAGTGACAGTCGGAGCCACGGGGGGATGCAAATGCGACAATCAGAGCCGGAGATGGGGAGCTGGGCCTCCTGCCTCTCGGGAGGAAGCGGGAGGGTCTCGGGAGTGAGAATCAGGGAGCCTCAGAGCCTCAAGCCTGCACACACTCCCAAGTCACCATCTTCTTTTTTCCTTTTTAAAGGCACACAGCCTCCGCCAAGCAGCCCAGCGGCTGGACAGCCGGTCCCCTGGGGCGGGCACCCGGAGCAGGAGGAGGACCAGGGGGTCTTAATAAGCCGGACAGTGGTGAGAAGGAGGTGACCGCTGCCCACCCTCCGCAGAACTGCCGAGGCCCTTTCTTTCTGCCCCATCTTCCAGCCAGCAGAGGTGGACATTTGAGCCCATGGCCACCGGCCAGCACACCACAGCTGACTGACCCTCCCATCTCTGTAGTGCCCACACCGGCCATGGAAATGAAGGTGAGCGGGTCTCTCGGGGGACTCAGACAGCCGGGGCCGGGGGCAGGGGTTAAGGAACAAGGTCTGGTGACAAAACTGCCTGGAACAGGGGCTGGAGCGATGGCACAGTGGGTAGGACGTTCGCCTTGCACGTGGCCGACCCGGGTTCGATGCCCAGCATCCCATATGGTCCCCTGAGCTGCCAGGAGTAATTCCTGAGTGCAGAGCCAGGAGTAACCACCTCTGTGAGTTGCCAGATGTGACACAAAAAGCAACAAAACAAAACAAAACAAAACTGCCTGGATCAGCCCCATTAGGAAAAAAAAAGAGAGTGTGTGCAGCAGGCTGAGGGACAGCGGCCGTTGGCGGCGGCTTCCCTATTTTTCCTTTCCCGTCTGCATTTTCAGAACCTCCCCAGCAACCACCAGTGGGTTCTAGGCCCAGGCTGAGCGTCCCAGGCCCCACGCACTCTGGGTCACAAGCTGTGCCCCAGGCTGTGAGTCTGTCGGCTGGTGGCCAGGTGATCCTGCGTTGGCTGCGCCCTTTGCTCTGGTGTGGCGTTGAAGTCTGTGGTCCCCATGGGTGGCGTGTGAGTCAGGGAGGAGAGAGATGGTCACTTCCCCCCCATCTGCCTCTGCCACCCTGGACAGCAGAGGCCAGAGCCCCGCCCAGTCCCGCCCATCAAGCCACACCTGATGTCCTCCTGGTCTGCTCGGCATGGGGGTTCATCCCCGCTGCCTGATTTCCCGGGGAGCTGCGGCGGACCCCGGCTGGGGCGAGGACTTGCTCTTTGCAGGACAGGAGAGTCAATCCGGGCCTCCCCCAGGTGCCAGGTCCCAGTCCTTCTCACAGGAAGGAATTTCAGGAGCAGAAGAACAGCCAAGCGAAACAGAATTGATTTGGAGGCTTCTGGGAAGGGGAAGGCAGGAGGGCAGAGGGAGGGAGAGTGACGTGCTCAAGGGAGAAGGCGGGTTCTCCGGAGACGGAGAGAGTCGCGGTACCTCTCAAAAGGGGAGATGCGGGCGCCCCAGGGGCACGTGGGCACAAGCAGCACAGGGCTCGGGCGGCATATGCACCCTCCCTTTGTGCAAGGTGGCTTTTATGGGGTTTCTCCAACCTGTCCCCACGCGGGGCTTTCCAGCTAGCTAGGAGTTCGTTGCTCGGCTGGTTGCCAAGGCTTGGTAATCGGGCGTGGTAGATGGTCCTCTTTGAAATTCCTTTTCTGGCCTTTGGAGCTCCTCGGAGGGGTAGGGGTAGGGTGGTGGTGGTTCAGCTTCTCTGGGCCTGTTGGTGCCAGGGGAGGGTCTTGTTGGCCGAGCTCACCAGGGGGACACTGAGCAGCCTTGGGGCTATTGGTTTTATTACTTTGTTACTTTTATTACTTTCCAAGAATTCTGTTGCCATGGGGCCCCTTCCCTAGCTGCCTGCCTCCATCGGGAGTCTGAGAGGCGGTCTCTGACTTGGAGCAGAATCGCTGGGAGATGTGAGACCAGAATGGCCGGCTCTGTCCACAAGCAAAGGATGGGAATGTCCCTGGGTCTCGCAGGGGGGCCGGCTCTGTCCACAAGCAAAGAACGGGAATGTCCCTGGGTCTTGCAGGGGGACAGGCTGTGGGATCGCGGGTCCCTCCTTGCAGGGACTAAGGATACAGCATGTGGCAGGCGGGGATGTGCCTCGTAGGTGAGCCCCCCTCCCCCGCCGATCTATCTCTGGCTTTCAGTGATGGCACGGTGGCAGCACCCGGAGCCAGAGTGGACCGGGCACGGCAGAGGCCGCGCCAGGCAGCAGACGGCATTCCCGGAGATGAAGTCACACACGCCGGGGCGTCAGCATCATCTCAACTCACTTTTTTTGGGGGGAGGCACACCGAGCAGTGCTCAGGGGTTGCTCCTGGCTCTGCACTCAGGGACCACTCCTGGCACTATGGGATGCGGGGATCGAACCCAGGTTGACTGCAGGCAAAGCAAACGCCCTCACCGCTCACTCACTCTCAAGGCAGGAGCAGAGCCCGAGCCTGCAGGCTGGGGGGGGGCCCTCTTGTCTGCATGTAGCACCTGGGATCCCACGGCTCCCCTCTTCCATCCACGCCTGCGGGGGGCTACTGCACCACCATAGTTGTGCCCCACCCCCACGGCGGCCCCTTGAGCCAGCTGGAACACAGCCGAGGCCCTAGGACTCGACAAGTCATCAAAAATAATGTCTCAGGGCCAGGCTAGTGGGGGCGCAGCCTGATCTGGTTCCGCTCCGGCACCCCAGGGCCCAAGCGTCACTGAGTCCTGGAACTGCCCGCCCAGAAGGCAGAGAGGCCACAGCCCCGCCCCCCACAGCCAGCCCCATTCTCTCACCTCCTAACGCATGTGTGGACCGGGCAGGTGGGAAGTGGAGGCTTAGAAGATCAGTGGCCAGGTGAAGGATAACCATGCTTTGTCCTGTCTCCCTTGCCACGAGGACCTTAGGCTTATCGGGTCACACCCATCAAAGTGCTCCCGATCTCACTCCCTCGTTCTTTTGTTTACCTGTGACCACTTCTCTCTGCTCTCTTCCCCAACCAGTTAATCAGCTTTTCCCCCTAATCAGATTCTGTTAATTTGTAAGGGCAGATCCTTCTCGACATGGAACTTGTATTGTAAGTTATATATTGCCTTTCTCCTCTCCTTATGTCTTCTGAATAGTTTAAAGCAAAGTCCTTTTTGTATAGACACAAGAAGATGATTAATATTATGCTTTCGTAACATTAATATTATGCTTTTGTAGGATTTAAAGTAACTTCGAATATTATTCACTCCCAGGCATCTGCTTTTTTAACTTAAGCCTCAGTTGCCCTCATTTCCTAGCACCCCAAAAGCAGGGTCCTGACGAGGGACTGGAGGGAACCAGGGCAAGCGGTAAGCTATGTGCTACCCTGGCATCGAGATGGGCCTGGCCAAGGTGCCACGATTCTTTTTTTTTTTTTTTCCCTTTATTTTATTTTATTTTTTTAAAGTTGTAGATTTACAATTTTTTGTGCTTTGGTTTCAATTATACAATGATCAGATACCCATCCCTCCACCAGTGCCCATTTTCCACCACCATGGATAATATCCCTCCCACCCCCATCCCCCCATCCCCCCTGTCTCTGTGGCAGGGCAATCCCCTGTGTTCTCTCTCTCCTTTTGGGTGCCGTGGTCTGCAAAAGAGGGTGCCTCGATTCTTAACTATAAGGTAAGAGCTTGATCATGACAAATGACGTCATGATCCAAAAGTAACGATGAGACCAGGACCCTGCTAGGGATAGGAGAGACTAATCTGGCCTGAGCACTGTAGTCTGAGATCGGGATGACCCCAGGAGAGCAATTCTATGAGCTTAACGCATCTCTTACTGTGTCCATACAAAAATGATTAATATTATGAATGCCTCTATGTTTGTTGGACAGGGAGCGGAGAAACACACCCATGGGATTCGGCCCTTGGGTGGGTGGTCCTGCTGAAAGAGAATCTGTCCTAGAGGCAGCATCCCCTGAGGGAAAGAACGTTAACCCTATTGATTGTGACCACACCTATGTGTAAGCCCCTCATGGTTTGGGGATTTAACTAGACTGTAAGAGTGGGCTGGGGAGGGGGGAAGAAGATCAAGTGCAAGATCAAGAGACAGAGCCAGGAGAGGGGGCTTCCAGATCGGGGGCCAGGAGAGAAGGGGGGGGAAGAGAGAGAGAGAGAGAGAGAGAGAGAGAGAGAGAGAGAGAGAGAGAGAAGGAAATGGGAATGAGAATGGAATAAAGAGCATCTGATCAATCGACCAGCTTTGCCCTCGTCTCCTCTGCTGTCTGCCCCATGGCCCAGGCTTCCCTGGCTGGGGGAGCGACCCGGGGCCCCCCAGAACCTGGGCCGCCAGGGGAAGAGCCTTTGGGGCTACCTGCTGGCCGCCCTGGAGTTTTTTACAGCCAGGGGCTAGAGCGGGTAGAGTGTTGGCCTTGCACGCAGCCGACCCGGGTTCGATTCCCAGCATCCCATATGGTCCCCTGAGCACTGCCAGGAGTATTTCCTGAGTGCAGAGCCAGGAGGAACCCCTGAGCATCACCGGGTATGACCCAAAAAGCAAAAAAAAAAAAAAAAAAAAAGGAATGCAGTGGCCGGCCTGGGGCCAACAGAGGACAGAGGCGCCAAGTCTCTGCTGAGTGACCACATCCAGGTCCAGGGCATGCCCAGGACCCAGAAGCACCTCTGGGAGCCCCCAACAGCCTGCAACAGCCTCACAGGTGGGAAAAAACGTTCATTCTCGGAGCTCTCCGGAAGAACTTCTGGGGGTCAGGGAGACACATGCTTTGCATGCAGGAGTCTAGGTCAATCCCTGAGCACTGCCGGAAGGACTCAGCGCACCAGGCTCGGGGGGCCTGACGGGTGGGTCTCCAAGGCAGATCCCAAACCAAACAACAAAGACAGACTTTCTGGACGGACTATGAGCCAAGAGTGCAGGATGTGGGGTGGGGTGGGGTGGGGTGCTGGGTTCTCCGGCTACTGGGCCTCGCTCTTGGTGGCGGACCCCACCCCTGCCTCTGCCCATCCCTGCCAGGCCAGTGCCCCACTGGGCAACCTCCCGTCTGCGTCCAGGACTGTGGTTTTGAGGTGTGGTCAGCGGTCTCTCAGGCTGGGGGCCCGGATGCCCGTGATCGCCAGTGGGTGTCTCCCTCTGGTAACGGGGATCAGGCTGGCCCTGGGTGTCAGCTGGAGGCCCCCAGAGCTGCTAGAATGGGGGTGAGTTCAGGCTTAGAAGCGGGCAGGGCGGGGATGTGGGGCCAGCCCTGGGCAGCGGTTTCTGTGGATCAGGGCTGGAGCTGTGTGTTGTTCTTGTGTCCTTGCTTCCAGCCCTGCCTGGGGCATGACTTTCTCTGGCAGACCCAGGGCTTCTGCAAGCCCCCTCCCCCCGAAAACCCCCCTCTCCAGCCCGAGCAAACTGAGTGTGCTCCAGGCCATCGCGAGGACCCGCCCTTAGCAGAACCCCCGCTCCTGCAGCTTGTCCCGGGACTGGGTGGGCTCGGGTCTGTCTGGGTGCTGGACAAGTGTGTCAGTCTGGTCTGGGGTCCTGGGGTGGGGGAGGCGGCCACTAATGAGGCCACCGCAGAATGGGGCCCCCCACAGCCCGAGTCCCCAGCGGGCTCGCATGAAGAACGGGGTGCCACCGCCCAAGACGTTGATGGAGGAGTAGTTTCACCTGATTTCCCGGCCCGTCTGCTGAGGGTCCCGCGGGGGGCTGCCGCCAGCCCGACCCGCTCTGCCTCTCCTTCCTCGCCCTTTCTCCCGGGATGCTGAGCCACGAAGCTGATGAGAATAGCAACGCCGGTGGAAGGGACGATGTGGAGGAGGAGGGACGCCGCCCTGGGCCATTGGAGACATCAGAGTGGGGGTGTGTGTGGGGGTCGTCTTATGTGTGGGGGTTGTCTTCTTGGGGCTGGGGTTGGCGAGGGGGGGAAGGTTCGGGGCCAGTTCTCCGCAGATGGCGCACGGAGCTCTGTTTCAGTGACTGAGAAATGACTTTGCTCCAGCACTTCCCCGATGGCTCAGAGAGCACCCCCCGCCCACCCCGACTGTCTGGAAGCGTCAGTGGGGCGCCTTCTTCAGTAAGAAATGGGCCGCCCCACGGCAGATGAGTGGACAAAGAAATTGTGGTCTCGGCACCACAGAGTCTTGCCAGTGGTCAAGCCCGGTTTAGTCCTTAGCCTTGCACATACATGGTACCCCAGCACCAGGAGTGATCACTAAGCACAGAGCCAGGTCTTAGCCCCGAGCACCACCAGGCGTGGCCCAAAACCGCCCCCTTCCCATCATAGAAAACAGAGAGATTGTGGATCGGGTCATGCCCAAGTTAGGTGAGCCGGAGAGAGGAGGACAGACACTGGACGGTCTCACTCACAGGAGGGTCACGGAGAAGCAAAACAAAGGCGTGGACAGGAGCCATCGCCCCCTGGCCTTGGACTCTGGCTCCGGGGCTGAGGTGATCGCGCATGGTTGGGGTGGGGCGGTGAGGAAGAGGCGGACCAGGGGCGGACAGAGACAGCAGGACAGTGGCACTAGCTGCGGTCACCATCTGCATGAATGTTGAACACGATTGTGACCCCAGCAGGGAAAGAAATAATTGTGGTCTGTGGGCACGATGGAAAATCGCCAATGTTGCGACGGTGCCAGGGAACGGGAGGGTCAGGGTGAGTGAAGTGAGTCGGGGGGGAGGACAGACACCCAAGGGTCTCACTGTGGGAGAACAAAGAGCAGAGCGGGAGGGAGGCAAGAGTGGATGAGATGGACCCGAGGTGCCAGGAGGGCTGAGGGCTGAGTGGCCAGGGGGGCTGGTGGCCTGGGCTGGGCTGGGTGGGTGGGGCTGGGCGGGGCAGGGCCGAGCTGGCCCAGGCGGGGTTGGGCAGGGCTAGGGAGGGGCGGGGCGGGGCGGGGCTGGGGTGGCAGCCCGGGGCCAGCGGTGGGCGGGCCTGGCAGTGTGTGTGATGTAGACACAGACTATGCCCAAGACAAACAGTAAGTGATGATGCCTCAATTAAAAGAAAAAAAAATAGTAACATGCACAATCTGGGGGATACCACACATATTTACCAGGGATTAAAAATAATTTAAGGGGCTGGAGAGATAGCACAGCGGGTAGGGCGTTTGCCTTGCACGCGGCCGACCCAGGTTCGATTCCCAGCATCCCATATGGTCCCCTGAGCACCGCCAGGGGTAATTCCTGAGTGCAGAGCCAGGAATAACCCCTGTGCATTGCCGGGTGTGACCCAAAAAGCAAAAAAAATAATAATTTAAGAAGGTTGAGAACTTTCTCCCGGACACAGAAGGCTGAGTTATCCCAGGGCGACCTGGAGGGGGCAGGTGAGCCCAGCGCCCGCCCAAACAGAGCCCCAGCAGCCGAAAACCCCCACACCCCACAGTCACCGTCAGGCTCTCAGCCGGACCTGCTGCTTGGACGAGCCTCATCCAGGAAGTAATTTGTTGTTAAACTCAGGCATGCAGGGTTTGTGACTGAAATCTCCAGGCTTTCACGGGGTCAGAGATGGGCTACCTGCCCCATCTCCCTGTACATCCTGAAGCCCGTAGTCACACACACACGCCCTTAGCTAGTCAGTTAAGAATCTAACTCCACCTGTCCCATCCCGTTGAAATGTTTGGACACCCTGGGGTTCATGGCTGCAATTTCGGCCACGTGACGTCTCAAACTCTGTAACATTGATAAACCAGGAGTAGCTCACCAGATTGGGTGGGGTGTAACACAGAAGACAACCAATCTCACTAACAAAGCATAAACACAGAAGGCTTACTCTATAATAACATCTCAGTAAATTTCTTATGCAAGATCTTAAGGGCTGCATAGTAAGATTCAACAGTTTTAGCACCCTTTCTTCTAAGAAAACGTTTTCTGATCATCCTTTTAGCAAATTATTTATAACAAGCCATGTAAAATAAATTCCTAAGGGCCTGCTATGGGGCAGGCTCAAGAGGTGGTTGGGAAAATTGGAAATAAGGGTGGTGGGAAGGTGGGATGGTGGTGGGTTTGGTGTTGGAATATTGAATGTCTATAACTGAACTAGTGACTTAATAAAGTTACTAAAAGTAATTTTTCTTTTTTGCTTTTTGGGTCACACCCGGCAATGCTCAGGGGTTACTCCTGGCTCTGCACTCAGGAATACCCCTGGCGGTGCTCAGGGGACCATATGGGATGCTGGGAATCGAACCCGGGTTGGCCACGTGTAAGGCAAACGCCCTACCCGCTGTGCTATCTCTCCAGCCCCCAGAAATTCCGAAATTTTAACAATTAAATCTGGAGGGATTTCTGCCAAAACCTGCTGGGTTCCGAGATTTGTTCCTGATCTCTGGGATCATGGCCGTTAAGCAGCTTGATCAGGAGCAAGAGAGGCCATTCGTGGGTGGCGACTTGGGGTCTTGTTGAGACGGGGAGGGAAGGACTGGCTCCACCCCCATCCCGTGAGGCCCTGTGTGTCTCGTCACTGAGGGCCCAAACCAGACTGTCCAATGGCCTCTGGAGGATGGCAGCCACTGACCAGCCAAGGGAGAGCAGGCAGAAGGACAGCACCCTATCCCCCCCGGGATGGCCTGGCGACAGTAACCTACTGTAGACTCCGGACGCATTTCTGCCAAAAACTGCTGGTTTCCGAGATTTGTTTCTGAGTCTCTGGGATTCTGGCCATTGAGCAGCTTGATAGGGAGCCAGAGAGGCTGTTCGTGGGCAGCGACTTGGGGTCTTGTTGGAATGGGGAGGAAAGGGCCGGCTCCACCCCCATTCCGTGAGGCTCCTCGTGTCTTGTCACTGCAGGGTCCATCATTTTCATTAAGTAGGAAGCAAAATCTCACTGGTTACTTGTGGAGTTAATTTGTATTTCCTGCTGGCTAATGCTTTTGCACCCGGCCATTTTGTTTGTCTTTTGTGGTGTGTCTCCTCACGGCTTTTGACCAGAGGGTAAAGTTTTGATCTGGCCTAGCCTCGCTCTTTTCATTCCTGAAAATGAGTTTTACAATTGGCAGAGATCAGAGCTGGCATCATGGAGGTGGGGAGAAAAGGCTCTCGCTCACGGATGGTGGGGTGGCCACTGGCCCGGTCTGTTTGGAAAAATAATATGGATACGGATACTTCTCAGAAAAAAAAAGGAAAGAAAAGCAAAGAAAAGAAAAGAAAAGAAAGAAAGAAAACCAAAGCCAACCTAGGAATTAAGCTTCCACATGATCTAGCAATTCCACCCTTGGCACCTACCCAAGGGCCTCTATCCTGAAAGTCTGCACGCCTGTGTTCATTGCACATTGTGTCCACGACAGCCAAAATCTGGAAACAACCTGTATCCTAGACCTGATGATGGATAAGGAATCCCTGGCACACACAGGCGAGGGAACGCTTCTCGGCTCTAAGGGAAGACAGGCCACGCGATGTGCTGCTCTGGGTGGGCCCAGAGGGCGTCGCACTGAGACAGGATGACGGCTTCCCTTCTGGCTTCTGAAGAACACGGGAGAGGTAGGAAGCACACCCCAAGGCTACAGAAACTGAGGACTAATCCTCAGTCGGAAGCTTTCCCACGGGGGACCAGAGGGGGAGTCTGGGAGGGGCGGGGGCACTGGGACCATGGTGGAGGGCGGTGGAAGTGGACACCGGTGAGGGCGTGGTGCTGGGCTGTTTGATGTCCGACACCGTCCCGGTAGGACTAGGGTAAACCACGGGGAAATTAAAGAGAGCAACGGTTCATCAGGGGCACCCTGGACGGGGGTAGGTGAGGCCCCTTCTCCCCCTCCCCCCACAAGGGACCCAGCCCCAGCAGCTGAAAACCTCCAGAACTCAACGCTGCCGGGCTCACGGCTGCTCTCCACACGCTCGGCCCGAGCCTCAGCCACGAGTGGACCTGTTTTTGGACATTTCATACCTGGCACCCTACCCATGTAGAATGTAGCCTGGCCACAGGGCAGAGTCTGGCAAACTCCCCGTGGCGTACCAGATATGCCAAATACCAGTAACAAGGATGGGTCTCATTCTCCTAAAGAGCCTTGAATATAATCTCAGGGCTTGGATGAAGGAGACGCTACTGGGGCCTGCTCGAGGCAATCGACCCTACCCATACTCCAAGAAGTAGCGTGCCACATTTGATGGGGTTTAAAGCAGAAGGCAACTGATTTTTTTTTCTTTTGGGATCATACCCGGCAATGCTCGGGGGTCACTCCTGGCTCTGCACTCAGGAATTACTCCTGGCAGTGCTCAGGGGTCCTATGGGATGCTGGGAATCGAACCCGGGTCAGCCGCGTGCAAGGCAGACGCCCTACCCACTGTGCTATAGCTCCAGCCCCAGCAACCAATCTTAGAGGGAAACACATTTTACACACACACACACACACACACACACACACACACACACACACACACGGCTCAACCCTTAAGATCAAATTAGTGATCTCTCATAGAAGGGCTTAATGGCCCCTGGGTGAAATCTTCGCACACTCTCCTCCAAGGAAACTCTCCTGGAGCATTTTCAGTGGTTTATCCGTAACAATCAATACAAAATATGTGATTTCAGTTCTGTTTTGGGGCAGGGTTTGGGATTTGGGATAGAAACATCCAAAGTAGGGTGGTGGGAAGGTGTCTGGGTGGTGGGATTGGTGTTCGAATATTAAATGTAAGCAAATATTGTGAACTTTTTAATGAAAAAAAAAATAAGAATGTTGATAGAATTATACACTTGTAAAAAAAATGAAGAAAAAGTAACGTGGGAAGCTGGAAGCAGAGTGAGTGTTGGGTGGCTGGGGGCAGTAAGCTGGGGTGGGGGTGGCCCGACTGCTGGATAGTTTATGAGCCGGGAGTGTTGGGTCACTTCTCTGGTTTGGGGACCACACCTGACGGAGCGCGGGGCTTATTCCGGGCTCTACTCTCAGGATTTACTCCTGGCCGGCTTGGAGGACCCTCTGGGATGCCGGGGATTGAACCCGGGTCAGCGACCCTGCAGGGAGGTGCCTTCCCCGCTGGGCTAAGCCTCCGGCCCCACTGATTCACTTCTTATTTTGGGAATCCGTGAAAAAGAAAAGCTTTCTCCGCTTCTATTCCCCCCTTGGGTTAATGTCTTTGTGAACCTGGGGGTGTGTGTGTGTGTGTGTGTGCGCGCGCTCTAACATTAAAGGAAATGTCTCAGAAAAAAAAAAGAAAGAGGTGACAAGAAAAGGTGGTACCTCCCGGGGCAGAGAGGGCAGAGAATCGTGTCACAGACACACAGGAAGCTGGAGAGCCACTTCCTGCCTGTGCGGGGTGGCGGGGAGGGGCCCGGCAAGTGCGATCCTTCAGCCTCCCTCTCCCCCATCGTGCCGGGTTCCGAGCCTGGGCCTGGCATTTTCCACCAGTCCCACCTCGCTGGAGAACACTGGCCCTTGGGGGAGCTCAGCTTTCTTTTCCTTTTCCTTCCTTCCTTCCTTCCTTCCTTCCTTCCTTCCTTCCTTCCTTCCTTCCTTTCTTTCTTTCCTCCTTCCTTCCTTCCTTCCTTCCTTCCTTCCTTCCTTCCTTCCTTCCTTCCTTCCTTCCTTCCTTCCTTTCTTTCTGCGTCACACCTGGCGATGCTCAGGGGCTACTCCTGGCTCTGCACTCAGGAATTACCCCTGGCGATGCTCGGGGGACCCTGTGGGATGCCGGGGATCGAACCCGGGTTGGCGGCATGCAAGGCAAACTCCCTCCCCGCTGTGCAGTCGCTCCAGCCCCGAGCTTGGCTTTCTTACCTACATCTGGGGATGACCACCGAGGCCACTGGGAGGGTCCAGGCAGGAGAGCTGGACAGCATGGAGGGAAGTAAGAGCTCTGTAGGTCTTTCCCCACCTCAGCTCTCTGTGTTCTATAAGATGCTGGCCGTTCGAAACAGCTCGCAACGTCCCGTCCCCGTCCCCCGCATGACTCTGCATCAGGGCCTCCCCTGGAAGCAAGAGTCACCTTGAGGGCGATGAGCCTGGCTCCTCACACAGCCCCAGGGTTGGGGTGAGAACTCAGGGCAGACACTGCCCGCTCAGGCCCAGCCCTTGTGGCTCAGGACAACCACTTTCTCTCCAGCTCCAAGCGGCAGGGGCTCAATTATTATTAATATTGTAGCACTGTGACACTGTCCTCCCGTTGTTCATCGATTTGTTTCAGCGGGCACGAGTAATGTCTCACAGCAAATTGTGAGTCTTCTTGTTACTGTTTTTGGCATATCGAATATGCCGAGGGGCTCTCGCTTATTATTTCATTTTTCCTTTGGAGAACCTGGCAGGCTACCCAAAGTATCCTGCCCGCACGGCAGAGTCTGGCAAACTTCCCGTGGCATACCCAATATGCCAAATACCAGTAACAATGATGGGTCTCATTCTCCTAACCCTGAAAGAGCATTGAAATGGCTCTTTTAAAATCTCAGGGCTAGGAAGAAGGAGACATTACTGGTGCCTGCTCGAGGCAATCGACGAACAACAGGATGATCGTGATGGTGAATACGTCAGGGGTAGCTTGCCAGGCTTTGCCACGCAGGCGAGATACTCTCAGTAGCTTGCCGGGCTCTCCCAAGAAGGGGGACGGAATCAAACCCGGGTCGGCAGCACGCAAGGCAAATGCCCTACCCACTGTGCTATCGCTCCAGCCCATTATTAATATTATTATTATTATTTTGCTTTTTGGGTCACACCCGGTGTTGCTCCGAGGTTACTCCTGGCTCATGCACTCAGGAATTACTCCTGGCGGTGCTCGGGGGACCCTATGGGATGCTGGGAATCGAACCTGGGTTGGCCGAGTGCAAGGCAAACGCCCTACCCGCTGCGCTATGGCACCAGCCCGGGGCTGAATTATTTTTATTTAGCCGAATGGACACAGCTGAAACCCCAAAGTCAACTGGCTTGGTTTTTCTCTTTTCATTTTTAAAAATTTGAACTAGTCTATTCCCGAACAGGGTGAGGTGCGAGGTGGGGGAAATCTGTTCTTCTGCCAAAAAAAAGTGGCCCTGGAGGTGACAAAGCCTCAGCACTCGGCTAATTCCTTTCTGGTTTTAATTATCTCTGGATGGAGAAGCGGGTCGAGGAGAGGAATCGGATAATACATAGGGCGCGGCCGGCATGCTGGCCGCCCACGTGGAGAGAAGCGACTTAACTGGAACTTTTCCTTTTGGGAAAAATGTCTTCAAAGGGCCCCTAGATTAAAGTTCGCATATGCCTTTTTGTGTGTTGAATTCTGAAGGAAGCATAGCTAACTTTTTTTTTTTTTTTTTAAATCCCAGGAACTCGGGACTCAAAGGTTTTCAAGTTCTGTGTCCGGGGTGAATTGGCAGCTGAAAGGGGCCGCGGCAGAGGTGGGGCCTCCGTCGCGGGGTCCATTGTCATCGAGGCAAGGAAACGAAATGGCTCTGTATATAGGTCAGCGACCCCCTCTCTCCTGCGAGGGAGCAAAATTAAGGATGACCTAAAATCGACTCGGGCAAGAGAGATTCAGAGAAAGGCGTTCTTTCGGGCCCAAGTGATCATATCTGCACTCCTTGAAGTCGGCTGTCCTCGAAGTCTAACTTTAGGGGGACTCTTCAGAGCCGGCAAGTCGGGGTGGCCTCTGCCAGCCCTTTTCGACATCTATTAACTTTTCATCCTTGCCGCGGCGGTGCCTGCGTGACTCTGGCGGGTGTCGGTGGAAGCTCCCCCCCTGCCCCGGGGCCCCCATCCTAATCGCACCCTGGAGGCCTCCAAAGAAGCTCACCGGGCTGTATTCATCACTCATCAGAAACTTTCCCCCCCATAACCGGGATTTAAATAAGTCAAAGCAAATTAAATTGCCAGGGAGAAAGGTTCCCCTAGAGAGACAAGAGCAGACGAGAAGAAAAAGACGAGGAGAAAGGGCCAGGCACCGGAAAATAGAGCGTCTTGGAAGCGCTAATACAAAGACGTGGCAGAGTTCTTAGGAAACAGTCTCCCTCCGTTTCCAGAAACCAGTGGGAGCAGGGGAAATGGTCTCCCACAGAACCCGCCTGAGAGCCGCGGTGGTCCTCCTGCTCCTGCTCCTTAGGCCGTTCCCGGGGGCCTGGGGACGGGTCCTCAGGGGGCCTGACCCGACGCACAGTATTCTGTGCCCCACTGGAGACGCTGCTTTCTCGTTTCTCACTCACAAGCACGATTATTGGAGTCAGGGAGACGAAGCTCGGAGCTCCAGATGTGTGGCTGTCACATGCTCTGGTGCCCGGGTCCCGTGTGATGCTCAGGGAACCAGGCCAGGGGACTGAACTCGGAACTCCCTCATGCGAAGCGTAAACTTCAGCCCTTTTTTTTCACTTTTGGCAGGGAGAGGGATGTTCTATCAGTGTCAGGAGGTCTAGGGGCCCCTCCTGGTACTGCCACCTAGGCTGGGGGCTCAGTATGAGGACCCCAGAGCGTGGCACTGCGTGGGACCCTGATGCGGGATTAGAGAGTCACTCTGTGGTCCTTGGGATCCTTGGGGCCCATGCCGGTGCTCAGGGGACCCTGCGGTGCTGGGACTGGGCCGGACTGGCAGTGTTCAAAGCATAGGCCCTCCCTAATGCCGACCCCAACTCTGCCACCTTCCACCCCAGCCTTTCCGGATCTGTCCCCAACTCCAACTGGGATCTGCTTTTTTTTTTAATTCTATTTTTCTTTTGGCTTTTTGGGTCACACCCAGCGATGCTCAGGGGTTACTCCTGGCTCATGCACTCAGGAACTGCTCCTGGCGGTGCTCAGGGGACCATATGGGGTGCTGGGAATCGAACCTGTGTCGGTCATGTTGGCTGCGTTCAAGGCAAATGCCCTACCCTCTGTGCTATCGCTCCAGCCCTGGGATCTGCTTTTGATTTTTGGAATTTTTGTTCATTAAGAACTGTGGTTTGAAAAGTTACTGCTAGTTGGGCTTAGGCATATAATATTTCAACACCGATCCCGCCAATGGTGTCAACTTCCCGCCACCAGGGTCCCTGCATCCCCTCCCCACCCCTCCTCCAGCCCACCCCCACCTGGCAACTTGGCAGGCACGTGACAGAGTTCCAGTGGTCACGGCTTAGAGCGTGTGCTTTCGGTTTCCTAACTTGGACTTTAAGACTCTTTGCAACGAAAGCAGAGATTTCTCAGCTATGCTCTCTGCAGTGCCCCTGCAGGACCCTCGGTTACTCTAGTATGTCGATCGAAGTGACAGTGACACTGACACGATGCTAGGGACGAAACAGGCTTAGGGTGGGGTTCACTCTTTTTTTTTTTTTTTTTTTTTTTTTTTTGCTTCTTTGGGTCACACCTGGCGATGCACAGGAGTCACTCCTGGTTCGTGCATTCAGGAATCACTCCTGGTGGTGCTCGGGGGACCCTATGGGATGCTGGGAATCGAGCCTGGGTCAGCCGCGTGCAAGGCCAACGCCCTCCCCGCTGTACTATTGCTCCAGCCCCGGGTAGGGTTCACTCTTTCCCCAGCACCACATATACCCCAGGGCATTGGTCTCTGAGGACAGAGCCAGGAGTAAGCCCTGAGAACAGCCAGCTACAGCCCCCAACAAAATGAACTTGGAGGAACCCAAGCAAGTAAATGTAGGTATGTTTTATTGCGGGGGGGGGGTCAGAGATGGGACCGGGGGGCAGCATTTTCCTAGACATGGAATACCACCACATGGGTTAATTTTTCCATGGAAATATGTTATAATTGGGAGTCGGGCTCATCACGAAGGCTTGTTACAGCCAATAAACCAAAGCTGATTAGCAGATTTGGAAATAAAGAATACAGATATCAGCAACGCCCCATGATAATTTAAAAGAGTAAACATGGTTTCAGTTTCCTTAAAATAAACATAATGATGGTCTAAGAGGCGCCAGCGACTTGTGTGTGGTTCCACCTGCCAGGTGCTCATCTAAATATTTTCTCTAGATTTAAATAAATATCAACCCAAGAAACATCACTGCCATTCTTTGTAGTAGATTCAAGCATAAGAGAGCACAGAAATAAAAAATTAAAATAACCTTCCCAATGCTACACAGCCAGGCAGTGTTGGAACCAGCATTTAAGCATATTCAATGACATTATAAAAATATGACCCATTCTGAGTGTGATCAGTGTGAAATTCTACTTTCCCTGTTAGTACAGAGGAGAGTGAATTCGGCAGATGCTTCTTCCTGGAAAATTGCTCGTAGGTGTCTAGGAACATCTCAAGTTCCATGAACATAGTATACCCGACCCGTTTCTGACCCTGGTTTAGCTGAATCCAGCAGCTGGAGGTGGAGTCCGGCAGGAACGGGGCATCACTGATGCACCTTGGAGCTGAACTTTTGAAAAACAGACGGGACTCCCGTAGTTTTGTCACTGGTTGGCAACTTCGTCCACTAGCAAATCTCCCAAAGGAGTCGACGTGAGAGACTAGAAACGAAATTTTAATTAGAAATTAAAATGCCAGTGCATCTCCTGTTGCATAATTGCAAATTCCTCCCAGTAAAATGCAAAGAATACTGGGATTGGAGGACAGACATGGGTCAGTTGTTTTGAACGGGGGCCCCCGCCTGACCGCAGTTACTGAATCTCTCTTGCAGGGTGTCTCGACGTCTGGGCTCCACACTGGGGCCCAGTGACGGGGAGGCAGGCAGGGTTCGCGTTGCCAAGAAGGAATCAGGAGTCCGGTGAGCCGAGTCTGTAGGGCCGTGTGCTGGGCGTCAGGCTCCCCAGAAATAGGGCTGGCAGAGGGTCCTTTGGAAGACTCAGCTGAGCCTGGCTGGTGCGGGGGTGTGAGGGAGACCCACGGAGCCGAGACATCAGTGAGTGCCCGCACAAGCCCAGGGCATCGGGGCTGGCGCACACATGCCAGGTTCCACCCTCACGCCCAGGGAGGCGCCCGCTGCCTCCGTGGGGAGAAAGGGCCTTTCACGGAGTCTGTGCCTGCGTCCCGACGGCCAGACTCACTCCAGCTGTCTTCACCTCACTCCGAACCCCATCACAGAGACCCACAATATTAGTGTCGCGAAAGTATCCAGGACCCGTGTAGCCCCGGGGGTGGGGGGGAAGAAATAAAAAAATGACCCAGGTTGGGGTGGCGGGGGTGGCCGGCAGGGTCCCGTAGTGTCCACTTGTGGTCACCTTTCCAGGTTGTCCACTCCCACCCAGGCCCCTGGGCTGCAGCCACAGCTCAGTAAACCCGGGCAGAGCCAGGCTGGGGCTTTGTCCCAAGACTCTGGGGGCTTCAGCTGCCTGGACAGGGACAGTGCAGTCCTGGGTCACTGAGCCCAGCGCCCTGCTGCCTGTCACGACTGTCACGCTAGGAGATGACTCCCCGGGGACGCGGGGGCGGCTGGAGCTTTGTCAGCTGAGCGCCTGGGCCCTGCCAAGGACCCCACCAGGGAGCTCCGGGGCTGCGGGCGGTGGGCGGGGGACCCCCACCCGGGCCCTGCTCGGCCTCCCCGCCCGAGGAGTGAGCCATTTATGTCACACTGTGACAATTATTCTGCATAAAATTATCATTAAAAACCCTAATTTTTCAGCCTCCAACCCCGCCAGTGGCCTTTTAGCATCCCCGCGCGGTCTGCGGCCTCATCCCACTCATCAGCCCCCGCCCCTCGCAATCAGCGCTAATGACAGCAGGCCGGGCCGGGTGGGCACGGGGGACGGCGGGCTGCGGGTCAGCGCCGGGGGACATGGCCAGGGGTGACGTCAGGGTGCAGGGGGAGGGGCTGCGGGTCAGCACCTGGGGGACACTGCCCGGGAGTGACGTCAGGTGCAAGGGGCGGGCGCAGGTCAGCACTCGGGGGACACGGCGCGGGAGTCACATCAGGTGCAGGGGGACGGGCGCAGGTCAGCACTGGGGGGACACGGCGCGGGAGTCACATCAGGTGCAGGGGGACGGGCGCAGGTCAGCACTGGGGGGACACGGCCAGAGAGTGACGTCAGGGTGCAGGGGGAGGGGCTGCGGGTCAGCACCTGGGGGACACTGCCCGGGAGTGACGTCAGGTGCAAGGGGACGGGCGCCGGTCAGCACCGGGGGACACGGCCCGGGAGTCACATCAGGTGCAGGGGGACGGGCGCAGGTCAGCACTGGGGGGACACGGCCAGAGAGTGACGTCAGGGTGCAGGGGGAGGGACGCGGGACCGGATCAGGGTCAGGACAGCCGTGCAGCCAGCAGGAGCCGTTGGTGTGGCCGCAGTCCAGCCTCGTATGCACGTTGAGCGCCCTGGAGGTGGGCGCGGGGCGGAGGACCTGGGTGGACGGGTGCCCCCCGGGATGTGTGTCGGGATCACCGTCGGGTGGCGCGTTGTCTAGGTGCCACCGTGGAGGTTAAGGCGGGCCCCAGGCTCTAGGGACCAAGCCTGGGGCTGGGCCGCCAGGGGCGTGACCGGGAGGGGGCGTGGCCTCCCTGGAGGGCGTGGCCTCCCCAATGAGACCAGATGTAGGGGGCGTGGCACGTGGGCGTGGCCTATCGATTCAGGGGCGTGGTCTGGCTGTAATGATACCAGGCACAGGGCTTGTAGTCTACCAAGCGCGGGGGCGTGGTCTATGGGGGCGTGGTCTGCGGTGTCGGGGCGTGGCCTAAGGTGTGGGTGGGAATTCAGGGCGTGGTCTAAAGGGTGGGCGGGATTGGGGCGTGGCCTAAGGGCAGACCGGGGATTAGGGGCGTGGCCTGCAGAAGGGACTCTGCAGGCCGCTGGGACTCAGCCCCGGGAGGCTGCAGGGGTGCAGGGGTGCAGGCAGTGGTCGTGAGGCTGCCCGGAAGGCGGGTGCAGGCCTCGTGCAGGCGGAGCACGTGTGGCCTGAGCAGGGTCTTCCCCAGGACGGTGGGGAGAAGGGAGTGAGGGGTGCAGGGGTGACGGGGGCGCGCGTCCGCTAAAGCTGCAACAGGCCGGAGAGGCAGGGGCTGGGCGGGCACGGGGCTCGGAGCCTCCAGCGCAGGGGCTGGGGGCGGCAGCGGGAGGGCGCAGGTCTAGCAGGCAGGAGAGACCCCGGGGTGCAGACAGGGCCGAGAGGGGGCGGGGCTCCAGAGGCCTGGCTGGGGAGCCCCCCAAGATCGAAGGCTACAGGCCGCCCAGGCAGGTCGCAGTGGACAGCTTAAAGGAGAATCTGGGGCACCCACTCTGCCAGGCTGGAGTCAGAGGCGGCTGCAGCAGCCGCTGGCTGGCTGTGGATGTTTCTGGAACCCAGCCCCCTGGAGGGCAGCTCCCCCTCCCCTCCGGGCCCTCCCCACCCCTGCATCATTAGGAGCCCAGAAAACAGACAACCAAAGGACCCTCATCACAGGCTCGTTCAAGGAAAGGCAGGAAGTGGCGTCTTCCTGCAAGGGCCTGACTAGACACTCACTTTGATGCCGGGACGGGCGCAACAGCTCTGTTCTGACTTGTTTCTCTGCGCTTTTCAGGGTGTGTGTGTGCGTGTGTGTGAGAGTGTGCGTGTGCGTGTGTGTGTGCGTGTGTGCGTGCGTGTGCGCGGGCTCCCTTGGGGGATGAATGAAGCGAGTGCGATGCATTTGACGTCTCTGAAAACTTGGGCCTTTCAAAAGGCCGGGGAAGGCTGTTAGCGGCGAGAGCGCCGGTGGAAACGGGCAGCTGTCCCCGTGAATCGACTTCAAGGACCGGGCCCCACCGGCCGGGGAGCCTTCCCGTAATGATGGCACAATCGATACGGCAGCCGTAACGAGCCCCGTTCCGGCCCCCTCCGGCCCCCTGCCAGGCGGTTTTGAAGGATCACTCCTCATTACCCACCCGCGTGTGGGACAGTCCCCGCTCCGTGGCCCCCAGGCCTTGCCTGCGACTGGCTGCACACACAGTGGGGGGCAGCAGGACCCCCGCCTCGCCGTCCTCCCGAGACGGTGGGGCCCTGGAGGCCTGGGGATGTGGCCAGTCGAGGGTGGGCCCCCCTGCCCAGGAAGCGGTGCGGGAAGCCGAGAGTGACCTACTTTCCTGCAGGGACCGGGGTGGGTTTCGTCACTCATTTCCCTCCAGCTGCCTGGGGTGGTGGTGGTGGTGATCCTTCCTCGGCCCATGCTGCTGTGGCCACCCTCCTGCACCCGCCCACAGCAGGATTCTTTTTGTGCCCCCCGCATCCTGGAATAGGGAGGGGTCCAGGGTGGGCTTCCTCCTCAGCGCCTTCTCCAGGTCTGGGGGCACAGTGAGGACCTCCCCGAGGCTTCAGGGGAGCAGGGTCTGTCTGAAAGCTGCCAGCAGCTCCTAACTTTCTGACCTGGCCAGAGCTCCGTCCCTCCAACCTCCTCGCTGCCAACACCCTCTTGGGGTCTGTGGGCGTCTGGAACCAGGAGCCTTAGGACTGTGGGGAGGAGGGTTGGAGGTGGCCAGGAGCGTGCCCTCGCACCGCGTGGCTCTGAGAGCCTGGGGGAGGGTCACATCCACCCTGGCCAACTCGGGTTCGATCCTCAGTGCCACAGAAAGTCCCCTGAGTCCTCCAAGAGGGAGCCCTGAGCCCCAGCAAATGCATGACACAAATGGGAGAGAATGTAACTCTCAGGCCTGAATCGACACCCCTCTGGGGGGCCTGACCCCTAAGTGGTTAGGACAAGGATAAACCAGGTGGGGGGTGTTTAGAAAGGGCACGGGGAACGGGAGTATCCCAAGGGTCCAGCTGAGATGGCATGGATTCATGACAGGGCCTGTCATTGGTGTGTAACGGTGTGGATCCATGACAGGGCCTGTCGTTGGCATGCAGCAGCATGGACCCATGACAGGGCCTGTCACTGGCGCGCAGTGGGGATGCCTGAGTTAGCATGTTTCTCTCTGCTTGCAATGAAAGGTTCCATGCAAACCAGCTGGAAAAGGTGATTAAAAAAAAAAAAAGTCTTTCTTTGGGAAAATGAGGCCAACTGGACCTGTCACACACACCATGGGTGCAGGGTAGAAGTTCAGATCTCGGCACCGGGGGAGCTCCCAAAACAGTGCTCTGGGAGCAGGGAGGGGTCAGCGGCCCCCAGTTGCATCCCTGATGGGAAGACCTGGGATTGGGGGGGTCACAGCCCGCCTGGCGGCTTGCAGCCACGCGGGGAGCCCCACGAGCAAGCGTGTGCGACTTCCAGTCAGGGCGGCAGTGAAGGAAGGAGGGAGGAGCACTTTCGGCCAGGTCCCAGCCCGCAGTCGGGGCAGCTGTGGGCGTCTGATGCCTCCTGCCGCCCTGCCCCCGGCGAAGGGTCGAGTCTGCCCTTCTGCTCGACCTGGTTTGAGTGGAAGTCGGGACGGGCAGGGGCTCGAAGAGACCCTGCAGAGCTGGGGCAGCATGAGAACCCAGGCACGTTGCCCTGCGGCCCTGTCTCCAGACCCCCTTCCTTGCCCGTCAGCTCAGAGGTGGGTGCCGTGACCGCGTGCAGGGGTGTGGGTGCCACACCTGCCCTGGCTGCGAGAATGCCCAGTGACAGTTTTTTCAGGATCACTGTCCGCTTCCCAACTCGCTGGGACCCCAGCTCCCACCTGTGGCCTCCTCAGTCACTGGGCACCCCCGGCCTGTGTTTGCAGGACCCCCTTCCTTCACCTGAGTGCGGACCCCAGGTCCTGGGCTAATGCTGCGAGACCAGCATCCTCGACACAGATTTTTTTTTTAATTAAAATATCTTTTTTGGTGTGTTTGGGCTACACCCACCAGTGCTCGGGGTGGCTCTGAGCTCTTTGGGTCCGCCCGGACTTGAGGTCACATGATGTGCCTCCTTCAGACCAGGGTTCGCCCAATGCAGGGAGACACTGTGACCTTGTGCTGACATCACTGCCAAGCCACCGGGGACAGATCGCAGGCCTTAGAGTGACTTGTTTGGGCTGGAGCAATAGCACAGCAGGGAGGGCATTTACCGTGCATGCAGCCGACCTGGGTTTGATCCCCAGCATCCCATATGGTCCCCTGAGCACCGCCAGGGGTAATTCCTGAGTACAGAGCCAGGAGGAACCCCTGTGCATCGCCGGATGTGACCCAAAAAGCAAAAGCAAAAAAAAAAAAATAGAGTGGCTTGTTTGTACAGTCACTTCGTTCTCAATTCTCCTTAGTTTTCTTTTTTGGGCCGCACTTGGTGGTGCTCAGGTTCTTACTCCTGGCTCTGTGCTCAGGGATCCCTCCTGTCCAGGCTTGAGAAACCATCTGGAAGGGCCGGGATGGAACCTGGATTGGCTGCGAGCAGGCACCCCCTACCCACTGTCCTGTCTCTCTGGCCCCGTCATTCGATTCATTCCTAATGGGCAGGCCTCCTTCCTCAGGGCTCCGGAAGCTGAGAACAAAATGTCTGTTTGAGAAGAGGAGGAGAGATAGTTGGCAGCTGCCTCATGAGCGGGGGAGAAGGCGGCTGGGATGGAGAAGGGGTCACTGAGTCAGTGACGGTTGGAGGGATCGCTCGGGATGGGAGATGTGTGCTGAAGGAAGACCAAGGACCAAACGAGATGGCCTCTCAGTGTCCGTCTTGCAAACCATCGTGCCCAGAAGTAGAGAGAGAGTCTGGGGGAGCTTGTCTGCCATGGAGGCAGGGTGAGGGGTGGAAAGGGGGGCAGATACTGGGGAGATTGATGGTGGGGAATGTGCACTGGTGGAGGGATGGGTGTTCGATCATTGTATGATTCACGAATCACGACCATCCTGTTATTCGTCGATTGCCTCGAGCAGGCCCCAGTAACGTCTCCTTCATCCTAGCCCTGAGATTTTTTAAAAAGTGCCATATTCAAGGCTCTTTCAGGGTTAGGAGAATGAGACCCATCATTGTTACTGGTATTTGGCATATTGGGTACGCCACGGGGAGTTTGCCAGACTCTGCTGTGTGGGCAGGCTACATTCGGTAGCCTGCCAGTTTGTCAAAGTAGGAATGAGATAATAAGATGTCCGGGAGCTGGGTTTTATAGTCTCTGAGTCTTGGCCGTTGATGGGATTACACGGCGCCAGGGGGCCAGTTGGTGGGTCTGACCCCCGCCTACTGGAATTTGGAGGATTTGGGTGGAGGATGCTCAGCCCTGATCCGAGCAGGCTTGGAGATCTCAGCCCCAGGACCCGCATGCCTTTGTTCCTCTGCTGGTACCTTCATGTGTTCGGAGAGTGGTCTCAGCATGGTGGTGGCTGGTCCTGGAGGTCTTCGGCTGCCGGAGCCCTGGTTGGGGCGGGGAGGAAAGCTGTATGATTGAAACTCAAAAAAAAAAAAAAAAGAAAAAGAAAAGAGGAGGACAGGTGTGCTCTGGGACATGTGTCCTGGTGTTGCCACCGTTGGTGTCAAACCTCTCGCTCTGCCTCCAAATTACAGTGAGGGCCGTGCACACCTCACTGCACAGACACTGCGATGGTTTACTCCGGCAGGTCACCTGCGTCTGTTAATGACTTAGGTCGTCTGCATGGACTTCATGTTATCCAGGCATCTTATTAGCTCCGTGTGCAAGAAGACAATAGTTGGGGGAGGGGAGCGCCTTACCCCACTCACTGATTTTCCTGCTGTAGAGGTTCGGCCCGGCGTGTTGGGAGCCACGGGAGTGCCGGCTCGCTCAAAGGTCAAGTGTGCCTCTCCCGGGAAGCCCTCGAGGCTACATGGGGAAGGTGGGGCGTGGGGACCCTCGAGGGCAGCCTCCCTGCGGTGGGCCGGGCTGCCGGGAAGAGGCCTTGGAGGGACAGGGAGAGAGACCGGGGAGCGTCTCCGTGAATCCGCCCCTGGTCACGTGACAAAACGTCTTCAGGACTGTCGTGGGGCTTAATTACATGATGAAATTGCAGGCTGGTTCTTGAGACAAATTGCACGCACACACTGATTGTTTTTTATGAATCTCACGCAGGGAGCAGAATGCTTGTCTCTGGAAGGTGCCTCCGTCTGGCCGTCCTGCCCTGTCACCCTTCATAATCCCCGGGAACCGGAAGCTTCCGGGGTTTGCAGCTGGGCGTGGGGTATCTCAGGGCGGGGGTGTGTGTCCCCCCACGGCTCTGGCTCAGAAAGGCGCAGTGAGGCTGGTTTTGACTTAGTATGTTTTTTTTTTTTGATTAGTACTTTGTTTTCCTCTTCTTAAAACAACAGCCGAGGCCGGAGTGGCAGGGCAGCTGGGAGGGCACGCAGCCCCCGTGGGCCCCCGAACCCCACCAGGAGTCATGCCCGAGTGCAGAGCCAGGGGAAACCCCCGAGCACAGCCAGGTGTGGGCCAAAAACCAAGACCCAAACAAACAAATGCACCCCAATAAAAATGGAGACTTCTGAGGTTCCAACAGATAGGAAAGACATTATAAGATGAACTCACGAGGGGCTGGAGCGATAGCACCGCAGGGAGGGCGTTTGCCTTGCACGCGGCCGACCCGGGTTCAATCTCTGGCATCCCATATGGTCCCCTGAACACCGCCAGGAGTGAGTCCTGAGTGCAGAGCCAGGAGGAACCCCTGAGCATCACCGGGAGTGACCCAAAAACCAAAACCAAAACCAAAAAAGGGTAAGCTGCCCCTTTGACAGGAAGCTGCAGGCCCATGGGAAGGAGCGCCCCAAGCCCGAGCGTGGCCGTCCCAAACTCTTCTCAAGCCGTTCCCTGCATGCTGGCCCACGTCCCTGCAAGGACACTGGCCCTCAGCCTCTGGGAACACTAGGCGTGGAGCACAATGTTCCAGACTCACACGGCCTGTGTCCTCCGCCCCAGCCGTCCCACTTTGGACTCCCAGAGTCCTCAGACCTGCCAGGTTGTGTCTTTCACTGGGCTTGGGCACTGTTTGCCCATTGTTCATCGACAGTTGCCCCTTCTGCTCCTGATCTCTTCGAGAGAGAGAGAGAGAGAGAGAGAGAGAGAGTGTGTGTGTGTGTGTGTGTGTGTGTGTGTGTGTGTGTGTGTGTCTGAGGCCAAGTATCACCCATGAGTGAATCTTCAAACCACACACCGTACCCATGCTCCAGGGTTACTGCACCACAGACCATAAGGTTCAAAGTAGAAGTCAAACGATCTTAGGAGGAAACATGCATTTGTTTATACGTATCTATCTATCTCTCTATATATCACCGTAGCACTGTGGGCTGGAGCGATAGCACAGCAGGTAGGGCATTTGCCTTGCATGTGACATCTTATTCCTACTTTGGGCAAACTGGCAGGCTACCGAATGTAGCCTGCCCACAGGGCAGAGTCTGGCAAACTCCCCGTGGCGTACCCAACATGCCAAATACCAGTAACAATGATGGGTCTCATTCTCCTAAAGAGCCTTGAATATAATCTCAGGGCTTGGATGAAGGAGACGTTACTGGGGCCTGCGCGAGGCAATCGACGACTAACAGGATGATTTGTGATTTGTGATTGTGGCCGACCCGGGTTCGATTCCTCCGCCCCTCTCAGAGAGCCCGGCAAGCTACCGAGAGTATCCCGCCCGCATGGCAAAGCCTGGCAAGCTCCCCGTGGCGTATTCGATATGCCAAACACAGTAGGAACAAGTCTCACCATGGAGACGTTACTGGGCCCGCTCGAGCAAATCGATGAACAACGGGAGGACCGTGATCGTGACCGTGTCCGTAGCACTGTAGCACTGTCCTCTTGTTGCTCACTGATTTGCTCAAGTGGGCACCAGTAATGTCTCCATTGCGAGACTTTGTTGTTACTGTGTTTGGCATATCAAATATGTCATGGGGAGCTTGCCAGGATCTGCTGTGTGGGCAGGATACTCTCGGTAGCTTGCCGGGCTCTCCGAGAGGGGCGGAGGAATTGAACCTGGGTTGGCCATGTGCAAGGCAAATGCCCTACCTGCTGTGCCATCGCTCCAGTCCATATATATATATATATATATATATATATATATATATATATATATCACAAGGTTCAACTTTTAAGAACATGTTAATAATCTCTTATAGAAGGGCTTATCAGGGCTCTGGCAGCCGAAGACCTCCAGGACCAGCCACCACCATGCTGAGACCACTCTCCGCACACCTGAAGGTACTGGCAGAGGGACAAAGCCACGCAGGTTCCGGGGCCGAGATCTCCAAGCCTACTAGGATTTGGGCCGAGCATCCTCCACCCAGATCCTCCAAATTCCAGTAGGCGGGGGTCACACCCACCACCTGGCCCCCTGGCGCCGTGTAATCCCATCAAAGGTCAAGACTCAGAGACTATAAAATCCAGCTCCCGGAACCGCGCAACATCTTATCAGGACATCTTTTTATGACATCTTATTATCTCATTCCTACTTTGGACAAACTTGCAGGCTATCGAATGTAGCCTGCCCACAGGGCAGAGTCTGGCAAACTCCCCGTGTCGTACCAAATATGCCAAATACCAGTAACAATGATGGGTCTCGTTCTCCTAAAGAGCCTTGAATATAATCTCAGGGCTAGGATGAAAGAGACGTTACTGGGGCCTGCTCGAGGCAATCAACGATTAACAGTATGATGAAATGAAAATGAAATGAAGAAGGGCTTAGTGGCCCCTGGGTGGAATACAACAAACTTCACCCTCTTTCCTCTAAAAATACTTTTTTGTAGCATTTTCAGCAGTGTTTCGTAGCAAACAATACAAAATGTATTATTTCAGTTCTGCTTTGGTGCAGGGATTGGGGTTTGGGATGGAAACATCCAACTTCCGGTGGTGGGAAGGTGTCATGGTGGTGGGGTCAGTGTTTGAATAGTACATGTAATCAAATATTGTGAACCACTTTATAAAATTTTAAAAAATTTAAAAAGTGTGTGTGTGTGTGTGTGTGTGTGTGTGTGTGTGTCCTGCTTCCTTATCTTTCTCTTCACGTCCAGTGCGTGGCGCTTCCGTGCTCCCGAAGCCCCAGCTCATTTCGTTTTCAATCCTGCCTCGGATGGGTGGGTCTTCAGCCCGGCTGACCACCAGTGGTCTCGGCTGGGCCGGCCCGAGGCCTCGCGCTCACCCAGCAGAGGACTGGCTGGCTGGACCGTGGTGTGTGCGGGGGAGGTTTGCTGAGCCTCTGGCCCCGTCCAGCCCATCCACCATGGTCCTTCCCGCCTTGCAGGACCGAGTTGGCTTTTTTCCCAAATAGCGTGAGCTCTGCCCACTGCTGAGCGACTCCTTGCTGGCTCTCCCGTTTGGCCGGCCTGCCTTCCCCTCCTGACGTCCAGCCCTGTCCGCCTGGCCTGACTTTCCCGGGTTCTGCCTCCTCCCTCAGAGCTGCCCCTCCCGGGCCGGTCCTGGTTGGTGCCTGGGCCTGTGGCTGCTGGTTCTGTCGCCAGAGCGTGCCCAGCCGGTGGGCAGGACAAACCACACCCGTTCCCTGTCCCTGCGGATGTTGGCCGTCGGCCTTGGGGCAGCCAAGGATGCTCAGCACTTCCAGTGCCCCGGGAGTGTGTCTCGGATGCTGGCTGGCCGCCCCCTGCACCCCGGGAGGCTGACCCCGCACCCAGACTCCTTCTTTGTGCTCCTCCTGGAACCGCAGGCGTATTTGGCGGTGAGGCTAATAGAAGTCTGTCATCAGCATACATTATTTCTCTATTAGCCTGCTCCTCAATTTTGCTTCTGAAAGTCTCTGATTTAGTCTAATTGACACTAGATCCCACAGGCAGGGCGGTTGGTCCAGGGGCAGCCGAGACGCTGTCCTGTCGGGTTTTCCTTCTTGCCCGTCTGTTGGAAACGGGACCATGAGCTTGAAGGCCGACGCCTCCCCCTCTCACAGTGAGCCGACCTGCTTCTGGGGGAGACAAGAGGAGTGTGTGGTGTGTGTGAGTGTGTGTGTGTGTGAGTGAATATGCGTGTGAGTGAATATGCATGTGAGTGAGTATGCGTGTGAGTATGTGTGAGCATGTGTGTGTGTGAGTATGTGTGCGTGGTGTGTGTGTATGAGTGTGTGCGTGTGTGTGCGTGTGAGTGTGCACGGGTGTGTGTAAGTGTTGTATGTGTGAGTGTGTGAGTGTGTGTGCATGCATGTGCGTGAGTATTGTGTGCGTGCATGTGTGTGAGTGTGCGCAAGTGTGTGTGTGAGTGTGTGTGAGTGTGCGTTGTGTACGTGCGCAAGCAAGAAGTGTCTTCCTTCACACTCCGTATCTCAAACAAGAGCTGCTGCTGGAACCATTTTATTCCTAAATAATTTAACTATATTCAAAGATAATCTGATGTTATTGCAGGAAAGTGTATTTCTAATAAATTCCACTTGATCTGGGTGAATCAATTCAGGCAGTGCATAATTGAGTCTGTTAGCAAGGACTTTAGCAAGAATTTCGCAATCAGCGTTAATTAAGAAGATGGGACAATAATTTGTGCATAATTCCGGATCTTTTCCTGGCTTGTGAATCAGCGACAGGGCCAACGCGCTGGCTGGTGGTGGGGTGTGTCATTAGGTGTTGATTTATAAGTACTTAGAAAGGTTTAATTTCATTTTGCTTCGAGCAGGTTCTCCCTGCCCCCCCCCCATCTCTGATGAGTGGTGTGGCTGGGGTGACAGCGTCCCTCGCTCGTCCCTCGGGCGCCGGCCTCCTGCGCCTGCCCCGGCCACTCGGCCCAGCCCCCAGCTCCTCCATCCAATCCATCTTGGTGCTGCAGAGTTTGGCCAGCGTCCTGCAAGAACACGCCTCCTGCCGTCGGCGCTGGGCGCCTGTCTGTGTGCTCATGCGTGATGTCGAATTAGGGGACTCCGTGCTATGGTTACTGTGTGCTTGTGCGTGTCTGCACCCTTGTGCATGTGATGCATGTACACGGGACGTCACGTGAGGAAGGCCACCGGCTGAGAAGCTGTGAGCAGGAGAGAGCACGCACCTGTGTGTGCGTGTGCGTGTGTGTGTGTCGCTGTGAGGCCCGTGTGTGGGTGTGATGTGTCTGTGTGTGCCTGCGTGTGTCTCTGCACTGCATGCTTCCCTGTGTCTGCGTGTGTGCGTGCCTGTGAGGGTCCATGTGTGCGTGTCTGCAGGGGGTGGAGGTGGGGACCGTGCGTGCCTGGTGGGGACCTGGGTTACGGCAGGATGAGGGAAAAGGCAGAACGGGCAGAACCAGGCCCAGGCAGGGCCCTGTGGCCGCTGCTCTCTGCCCCCAGGGAGGACCCTCAGACAAGTCGCTACCAGTGCTTCACGGTGGATGGAGAAAGTCCTTCTCCCCCAGGGCAGTGAGCGGTGGCACAGGACAGTCTCTGCCTCGGGCAAAGCCTCTCCCCGGGCTTCCTCCGAGTTCTCGCCCACTTTCTTAATCCTCTGTGACGCCTCTGCCTCGGCCCTGGTCACCAGGTATGGACTCCAGCAGGGCTGTGTGTGAGTCCGTCAGAGGGTCAGACTGTGTGTGTGTGTGTGTGTGTGTCTGTCTGTCTGTCTGTCTGTTTGTCTATCAGAGGGCCAGCCTGTGTGTTTGTATGTGTGTGTGTGTGTGTCTGTCTGTCTGTCTGTCTGTTTGTCTATCAGAGGGCCAGCCTGTGTGTTTGTATGTGTGTGTGTGTGTGTGTGTGTGTGTGTCTGTCTGTCTGTCTGAGGGACAGGCTGTGTGTGTGTGTGTGTCTGTGTGTATGTGTGTGTGTCTGTCTATCAGAGGGCCAGGCTGTGTGTGTGTGTCTGTCTGTCTGTCTCAGAGGGCCAGGCTGTGTGTGTGTGTGTCTGTCTGTTTGTCTGTCTATCAGAGGGCCAGGCCTGTGTGTGTGTGTGTATGTGTGTGTGTGTGTGTGTGTGTGAGTGCCACACGTAGCTTCAGTGGGGCGGTCACGGTCTCTCAGCCAGGCCCGTGGTGGTCAGTGGGAAAGGCCTGCTTCACCCACTTCCTCTTGATGGGCCTCAGTGTCCTGTCCTGGAGTCCCTCCCTTGCGGTGGGGCTGGCAGCACTCCTTCCTCTGAGAGTGCGGGGGTCCCCAGCAGGCCCCCGGGTGTCTCTTGCTTTTCTCTCAGGGGGTCTGGGCCCCGCCCTGTGGGCTACTCTTCACCACCCAGCTGGGAGTTTGGGGGCATTTTCGCTCAGAGCCCGGCTTTGCCGCTGGGAGGACGCGCCTTTGAAGCCTTGGGGGCTGGGGGTGCCTGAGCGCTTCCTGTGGAGGTTTCTAACTGCGGGCCGGGAACCCTGGTGAGCGATGCTCGGACACTCCCTTCTCGCAGCCTAAAGCCAGAGAGCAGAACCCGGGCGAGGAGTGGCCCCATCCCGGGGGTCTCCCACTGTGTGTATCTGGTGTGTACACACACGTGTGCCTTTGCTGCGTGCATGTGTGTACGGATGTGGGCACGCAGGCGTGTGGCCGCCTAGCTGAGCCACCGGCGGGGCTCACTGCTGTCCCTGGCCGGGCTGTCAGACTGGGAAGGGGGTGGACAGCTGGGCATCGTGCCAGCCCCGTGTGGACGCTCCCGACGCCCCGCCCTCCCGTGTCCTTGGTGCTCGTGCCCGGCTGGACGTGTCCCTGGGGCGGGGTCTCTGAACCAAACCCAATTGAGTCTCTCTTTACCTTGCTCCAGGGGCTCGAACGCCGCACCCCAAACACAACAGAGGACCTGCAGTTCGGGAGTTCAATCAGGAATTCAAGGAGCATCTTGACTTGTATGTAACGGATCAGCCGCAAAATCACGGGACGCTGACATCCTTAATAATAGCAATTAGTAATCAGTTGTTTCTTAAGTAGTTTGATTACACCCGTTACCAAATTGTACAGTTGCTGCATTTGGGGGGCAAGAGGGGTCCTGCCGCCCTCCCCCGCCCCTCCCCTTGCCCCTCTCCCCGTGCTCTGGGGGCTCGCCAGCTGGCAGGCAGCGGGGCCAGGGGAAGGTGTGTGGGGAGAGACGGGCGTGAGCAAAGGCCTCGGCGGCGTCTGGGGTGGGCGTGGGGAGCCCCGGGGGAGGAGGGGGAGAGCCCCCGTCGGCACACCAGAACCCAGGCCCGAGACAGGAGGACAAGGTGCTCCAGCCAGGCACCCCGGGATGGAATGAGGGGCTGACTTCCCAGGGGACGCTCGGAAGGACACACACACTCCAGGCTCGTCTCAGCCGCGGGTCAGAGTGCTGGGCGGCCACGGGCACGGGCGCCCTGGAGGAGGCAGCGTCCACGGCTGGGCACCAGAGAGAGAGAGAGAGAGAGAGAGAGAGAGAGAGAGAGAGAAGGAGCAGGGAGCAGCCGGCCCGAGAGAGCGCAGCGCCAAGGGCACTTGCTTGGCACGCAGCAGGCCCGGGTTCGAGTCCCAGCACCCCACATGGTCCCCCAGAGCCCTGCCAGAGAGCCCCCCGCGTGCAGGGCCCAGAGTCAGCCCTGAGCATCACTGCGTGAGACCCCACAAAGGAAATGAAATGAAGGTTCAGGCCCCTGTTGGGCCGGCGGGGTGGAGGGGGGTCTCTTTGCCCAAGCTTTGCCAGCGCCATGTGGAGGGCCGGCCCAGAGCACTCCTTCGGGGGTCCGGCTCCTGCCTCTGGGCCTGGGCCTTTGGCTGCGCCAGGGCCAGGAGGCTCCTAGGGGCAGCACATGGGTCTGGTTGCCTAGGAGCACCTGGTGGACAGAGGCCCAGTGGACAGAGGCCCCTGTGGACAGAGGTCCCAGTGGACAGAGGCCCAGTGAAGAGAGCCCAGTGGACAGAGGCCCAGTTCACGGAGGCCCAGTGGACAGAGGTCCAGTGGACAGAGGCCCAGTGGACAGAGATCCCAGTGGACAGAGGCCCCCGTGGACAGAGGTCCCAGTGGACAGAGGTCCAGTGAAGAGAGCCCAGTGGACAGAGGCCCAGTTCACGGAGGCCCAGTGGACAGAGGTCCAGTGGACAGAGGCCCAGTGGACAGAGATCCCAGTGGACAGAGGCCCCAGTGGACAGAGGTCCAGTGGACAGAGGCCCAGTGGACAAAGGCCCCCGTGGACAGAGGTCCAGTGGACAGAGCCCAGTGGACAGAGGCCCAGTTCATGGAGGCCCAGTGGACAGAGGTCCAGTGGACAGATCCCAATGGACAGAGGCCCAGTTCATGGAGGCCCAGTGGACAGAGACCCAGTGTACAGAGGCCAAGTGGACAGAGATCCCAGTGGACAGAGGTCCAGTCGACAGAGTCCAGTGGACAGAGGTCCCAGTGAACAGAGGTCCAGTGGACAGAGGTCCAGTGGACAAAGGCCCCCGTGGACAGAGGTCCAGTGGACAGAGCCCAGTGGACAGAGGCCCAGTTCATGGAGGCCCAGTAGACAGAGATCTAGTGGACAGAGGCCCAGTGGACAGAGATCCCAGTGGACAGAGCCCAGTTAACAGAGGCCAGTAGACAGAGGCACAGTGGACAGAGGCCTCAGTGGACAGTGGTCCAGATGGACAGAGGCTCCAGTGAACAGAGCCCAGTTGACAGAGGCCAGTAGACAGAGGCCTAGTGGACAGAAGCCCAGTGAACAGAGGCCCTGGTGGACAGAGGCTCCAGTGGACAGAGCCCAGTTGACAGAGGCCAGTAGACAGAGGCACAGTGGACAGAGGCCTCAGTGGACAGTGGTCCAGATGGACAGAGGCTCCAGTGAACAGAGCCCAGTTGACAGAGGCCAGTAGACAGAGGCCTAGTGGACAGAAGCCCAGTGAACAGAGGCCCTGGTGGACAGAGATCCTGTGGACAGAGGCCCAGTGGACAGAGGCTCCAGTGGACAGAGCCCAGTTGACAGAGGCCAGTAGACAGAGGCCTAGTGGACAGAGGCCCAGTGGACAGAGGCCCTGGTGGACAGAGATCCAGTGGACAGAGGCCCAGTGGACAGAGGCCCCGGTGGACAGAGTCCCTGGTGAACAGAGGCCCAATGGACAGAGGTTCTTTCCTCCCTTTCCTCAGTCAGCTCTGACCAGCTGACCAGCTCTATGACAGTGTCCAGGTGAGTGCAGGAGGGGCCCACGTATCCTCATCCCCAGCGGTCAGGGCCGACTCGGCCTCTTCCCAGCTCAGTCCGGGGGTCGTTGGGGAGACCGTGGCCAGGACAAGGGCTGCCTCCCGGGCTGGCAACTGTGACTGTTCATGGGGGGACCTTGGCACAGGAGGCGGGGACAGCATGGGGAGGGCCACTGGCCAGGGTCTGTCTTGCCCCTGTGCACTGGAACCTGGGAACGCCCCTGAAGGCCTCCCCCAGGGGCTCTTAGAGAGTAGGGGGCAGTAGGTAGGGCTGAGGGTGGAGAAGAGGAGCCATGTTTCAGTGTCATGTTCCGGTCTGGGGGCTACTCCCGGCTCTGTGCTCACCGTCCACTGCTGGCCGGTGCTCCCTGCGCAGTGCTGCCCATGGGGTCTGGCCTGGCCTCGAGCACGATGAGTGCCTAACCACTGCGCCATCTCTCTGGCCCCAGGAGGCAATGTGGATCAAAGCAACCGGCCGTAACCCGGGAAAGCAGGTGACCCCTGTGTCCCCCCTCTGCGGTCCTGCCGAATGCCCCCACGCCTGCCCCTGCCCCTCCCTGTCACTGTGTACCGAGCACCGCGGTCCGTGGCCTCCTGGCGTCCAGCACTCACCGCTGTGAGGCGATTGCACTGCCCGGGCAATTAAACAGAAAGAGCAATCAATTGATTTCTTTTCATTTCAGAGCAGCGGGGCCCGCGGCCACACGGCCTGTGTGAATCTAAGGCCCGCAGCCCGGGGTGGCGTGTGTCGGACGCCAACAGTGGTGACGTCTGCTTTCCCTTCCGACCAGGTGTCGCGCTTCCCTTTGGTGACCGGAAGGGCCAGCCCTGAGTCTCGGCAGCGGGCCGGGAGGGTGGCGGGGTGGGGGCGGGGGGGGGGGCTGGGCGGCACCCTGCAGTGCTCAGGGTCTTACTCCTGCTCCGTGCTCTGCAGTGACCCAGGGCCGCTGCCTCAGCCCTGCCTCTCTGGCCCACGAGCGGTGCTGGTGCCATCGTGCTGGGTGCCAGCCAGACCCGACCCTGGGCGTGAAGGCCAGGAACCAGGGCTGAGGGACGCACGCTCACTCGGCCCCGTGCCAGGCTGCCCAGAAAGGCGTCCACTACCCGAGCCCTTTGCTGAGTGACGGCTGACCCAGCGGCGGCAAGTTTGCCCCTTGAAACCACCAGCTCTCCTTGGAGCCTTCTAGAACCTCCTCCGTCTGCTGCCAGACTCACCTGCCTTTTCCTTCTCATGTTCCCTCCTCTCCCCTTGCCACGGTCGGTTCCACGCCCCTGGGTGGGGGCTGCACCCGCTCTTGGGTAGGCGTTCTCCCGGGCCCGCCTCGTGTGGCTTGGACGAGACTGAGGTGGGCACCGGAGGCTCAGGCAGACCCCGCTGCCTGGTGGGTGGCCGCCTCGAGTCAGGTGGAGGCCTGTAGCCCACCCGCCCTGGTATCCCACTGCAAAGGGAGCTTCCCGCAGGCAGGCCTGAGGCAGAACCTGGAGGTCTTCTGGGGTCGGCGCCTACGGGCCACCACGGACCCTCAGATTCCTCAGGCTCCCCCAAGGCCGTGGGGGGCCACTTCTTCAATTCGTCCCTTTCCTGTCCTCCCTCCTCTGTCCCCTCACACACACACTCACACACACAAGCACACATGCACACACACACATGCACACACATGCACACATATACACACACATACACATGCACACACACACACACATACATACACGCACACACACATACACGCAGGCACATGCACACACATGCACACTCATGCACACATGCACACACGCAGACACTCACGCACACATATGTACACGCACGTGCACATATACACATACACGCACATACACATACATGCACATATATACACACGCACATACACGTGCACACACATGCACACACACTCACACACATATACATACATGCACAAACGCACATACACGCGGGCACATGCACACACACGCACACTCATGCACACACACGCAGACACACATGCACACACATGTACACACACGCACACACATGCACATTCACGCACACATGCAAACATACACACAGACATGTACACACATGCACACACATGCACATATACACATATACGCACACACACATACATGCACATATATACACGCAGACACACATGCACACACATGCACCCCTTCCTCCCTGGCCTGCTTCTTCAGATAACCCTGCAGGGTGCTCCCTCCCCTCCTCAGCTTCGCGTGTGATTTCGCAGGCTCTGTTCTAGGAACTGACTCTTGTCCAGGTGTGTCTGCAGCTAAGGAACGGCCCGGCCCTTCTTGTCCCTCCTCCCGCCCAGCACCTGGACGTGCTCTGCTGTGGCAAAGGGCTCGACCCCTGGTGACAAATCGTGCTGGCTGAGATCAGTACCCTCAGCCCTCGTCAGCTGCCTCCTCCCTCAATACCCCCTTCCCGCTTCAGGCTGGAGAGAGCGTGATGTGAGGGTGGGACACTGCAGCCACGCGGGAGCCAGGGGCAGCAGGAAGAGGCAGGCGGCGCAGTCCACACATGGAAGGGAGGGGCCAGAGGGAGCAGAAGGGACGGTTCCTTGGTGACATTTCTGTTTGCTTGTTTTTTGCTTTTTGGGTCACACCCGGCGAGGCACAGGGGTCACTCCTGGCTCTGTGCTCAGGAATTACTACAGGCGGTGCTCGGGGGACCCTATGGGATGCTGGGAACGGAACCCGGGTCGGCCGTGTGCAAGGCCAACGCCCTCCCCGCTGTGCTCTGGCTCCAGCCCTTGACATTTCTGCACCGTTCCCCCATCTGGGCGAAGACGCCTGGCACCTTGCATTATTCCCAAAGCACACGGGCGCAGGTTTTTGGTGACCTTCCTCTGCAAGTGATCCTGGCGGACAGTTGGCGCAGCTGCTCTGCCCGGGCGGGTGGGGTGAGGTGTGCAGAACGCTGCTGGGGCGATGAGCCGGAGAGAGCTCCCCTCCTCCCTCCCTCCCTCCCTTCCCGGGTAATGTGAATTCCCTGCTCGGCACGAGACCCTCGCCCTGCACTGAGGGCTGGCCGCTAACCCAGACTTCACCGAAGCTGGGGTCTCCCGGAGGGGGCCCCACTGAGGGGACCCTCAGAACCACGGGGGCGGAACACCGGCCCTGTGGAAGTTGTTCTTTTTCTTTAAAAAATTTAATTTAATTTTTATTTATTTATTTGCTTTTTGGGTCCCACCCGGCGATGCACAGGGGTTCTTCCTAGCTCTGCACTCAGGAATCACTCCTGGCAGTGCTCGGGGGACCCTATGGGATGCTGGGAATCGAACCTGGGTCGGCCGCATGCAGGGCCGACGCCCTCCCCGCTGTGCTCTGGCTCCAGCCCCCCGGAAGTTGTTCTTGGGATCGCAGGCTGGGCGTCTGCTGGGCTTCTGTTCTCATGCGTGGCCCCGGCTGGGCCCGGCTGGCCCCGTGAGCAGTGGCAGCTGTTCTCTGGCTCTCTCCAGCCCCAGTGCTCGGGCTCCACATGTCCCCCTGGGGGGAAGAATCGGGCGGCAGACCCCGGGCCCCGGAGGGCAGGGAGGCCGCAGGGTGGGCGCGGCCTCTTCAGGCCGTGGAGAGAGGAGATTCGAGAGAGCCGGCGGCCTCAAATCCGGAGGGAGGTGAAGACGGGGGTACTTGTGCGGCGGATAATAAGACCCCAGGCCGCAGGCTCGGGCCCTTGCTGGTCCTAATTACCGAGCGAGCCGCCGGCTGCTTAATCAGTGGCACAGACACTATGCTAATTATTCTGCTAATTTCGTTATAATGCGATTCTTATCAGCCCTGCTATGTATAAATTAGGAATCGAAATGTAACTACCGCAAATTGTATTTAAGGCAACATGAATTTCTCTGCTTTGCTCTGAAATCTCCCCGTCTCTCTCTCTTTCTCTTCCCCCTCCTGATTAGCTCCTGGGACCCCCCACGGCCCGCCCTGCTCTGCCCCCGCCCCAGGGAGCCCCCCCAGCCCCCCTCAGCCTTGCCCTTCCTGCCCCTGCCCTGCAGAGCACAGGGGTCGGTGCGACCCCCACCCCACGGGTGCCCCGCTGCTCCCCTCCAGGACCTGTTTTCCTTTTGTTTGGGGGCCCACACCCGTCTGTGCTCAGGGCTGACTCTCGGCTCTGTGCTCGGGGTTCACTCCCGGTTCTGTGCTCAGGGCTGACTCCCAGCTCAGTGCTCAGGGCTCACTCCCAGTTCTGTGCTCAGGGATGACTTCTGGCTCTGTACTCGGGACTGACTCCTGGCTCTGTACTCGGGGCTGACTCCCAGCTCTGTGCTCAGGGCTCACTCCCGGCTCTGTGCTCGGGGTTGACTCCCGACTCTGTGCTCGGGGCTGACTCCTGGCTCTGTGCTCAGGGATCGGTCCTGGTGGTGCTCAGGGACTGTCAGGAGTGCCGGGGACGGGACCTGCCAGGTGCTGGGTCCCGCTGTCCGTCCCTCCGACCCTGCCCCCCTTAGATCAAGGCTGCAGATTCAGGTTCTGGGTTTGCGCCAGGTGTGGTCTGGGGCTCCCCGAGTGTGGCTGTGGGTGGGAGGACATGAGCCCCCTGCAGTCCCCAGAGACCCTTACCCCGCAAAGCTCCCTCTGCTTCTCAGCTCAGCACGGCAGGTGGGTGAGGTGAGCCCGGGGGCACCTGCTGGCTGCGGCCCAGACGGAGCTTGTGGGGGAGAAGCCACGGCCGCCACCAGGCCAGGAGGGGTCAGGGTGGGGACGGGCGCGGATCTGTGCAGGGGATGCCAGCATCCCTCTGGGCAGCGGGTCCCCATGTGAGACGGGACCCCGGTGCCTGTCATGTCCTGCCTGTGTCCGCTGCTTGGACCTCAGGCTCCGCTGGTGTCCAGCTCAGGGTCCCAGACCCCTGCCCCCCACTGCCCTGTCCCTGCGTCTCCCCAGCTCAGCCTGGGCGGGGCTCCTGTGCCCCTGGGGTCCGCCTGGGTCTCAGTGTCACCTTACCCCCAAATGGCACAGGGACCCTGTCACCTGTTCTGCTGAGACCACAGGGGCCTCAGCCGTGTTGGGGGGGGGCTTGGAGGTCTGACATGGCACCAAGGTCCCCACTGGGGGGGCGGGAGACAGATTTTGGGTAGTTCAAAGTCATTCCTGAACTTCTTTTCTCTTCTGGGGGCCATGCGGGATGTTGGGCATCGAACCCGGGTCAGCTGCGTGCAAGGCAAGTGCCCTAGCCACTGTATTATTGCTCTGGCCTAACAATGAGGAGAGAGAAAGAGAGAGAACGAGAGCGAGAGTGAGAGAGAGAGAGAGAGAGAGAGAGAGAGAGAAGAGGGAGGAAGGGAGAGGGAAGGGGAGGGAGGGAGAGGGAGCGAGAGGGAGGGACAGAGGAAGGGAGGTAGGGAGAAAGAGGAAGAGAGAGAAAGATGGAGGGAGAGAGGAAAGGAGAGAGGGTAGCGGGTCTGTGGCTGCCCTGTCTGCCGGGGTCTGTGTCTGATTCAGACTAAACACGCTGGGTCCTGGGGTTAAGCCCGGCCCCGCCCCAGGGCTGGGGCTCCCTGTGGACCTGGGGTCTGCGAAGGTCCTGGAAAGTGTCCCCTGAGAAGGAGGTCCTGCCCGTGGGCAAGAAGCCCCCTTCTGAGCACTGGACGGAGCCATCAGCTGCCACCAGGCTCGGGGCACGGAAGGAGGCAGCCTCCCCCAGCCATGCCTCCAGCCCTGTGTTGGTTGTTTTCGACCTTGAACTTTTATTTATGGATGCACTTACTTATTGAGTTTCGGCGGGGTGGGGGGAGCACAGCCTACGGTGCTCAGGGAGTCCTCCTGGCCCTGCACTCGGGATCACTCCTGGCAGCTCGGTCGGGACCTCTGGGTGCTGGGGATGGAACCCGGGCGGCCGCGTGCCAGGCCAGCTCCCTACCTGCTGGACTGTTGCTTTAGCCCGAGCCTGGATGTTTCCAAGGTGACGAGGTCTGCAGCAAAGGACAGAAAGCCCCCCTCCCCCTCCCCTCCTTCTTCCCTTCTCGCTGACCACTGGGTAGTGGTCCGGCAGGTACAGGGAGCGAGCTCAGAGCATCGGATGACATTCATGGTCGGGAAGGGCAGGGCGGAGACGGGGAGCCCCAGTGCAGCTGGGGTATAAGGCAGGTGGGGGTCAGAGGCCACGCCCCCGCTGAGCTGGGGGGAGGGGAAGGCGATTGGGACGGGGGCGCTCCCGGACCAGATGGACGGCAGGACAAGGAGGCCGGAAACCACAGCCTCGGGAGGGCTGAGCTGGGCACCCAGCCGGGGACTTTGCAGCCTCTCGTGCTCGTCCTCGGGAAACAGAACAGAAGGAGTCAGGGGGCGAGGTGCCTGAGGTGCCCGGCCCCCAGAGCTGTGCTCAGTGTCGCCAGCCCCCCCAGGGACAGTGAGAAACAGAGTTGCAGAGTGAAGGGGAGGTCTGGCCGGACACCACCACGGCCGCCCATGTGTGTGCATGTGTGTGTGAGCATGTGTGCGTGTGTGTGTGTGTGCTTGTGAACATGTGTGTGAGTGTGTGTACATATATCTATGTGTACAATGAACATGTGTGTGAGCGGATGTGCGTGTATGTGACCATATGTGTGACCATGTGTGTGCATGTGATCATGTGTACATACATGTATGTGTACATATAACCATGTGTGGGGGCTTGTGTGCATGCATGTGACTATGTGTGTGACCATGTGTGTGCGTGTGTGTGTGCATGAGGACCCAGGTCCCCTTCTGAGGGCCATTCTCAGGCCCCTTACCCTGGGAGCAAGGAAATTGAGACAGTGCAGTGACTCCGGGGGGATGTCTGGGCCCTCAGAGTGGGGTGTGCATGACCGTGGCTTACGTGGGGGTCCTGGTTCCTTCTCTCCAGAATCACTTGCCCGGGGGTGGCTGCACAGAGGGGCCTGGGGCAGGAGAGAAGGGGCCCAGGCTGCATGCAGGGTCCAATGGGCAGGGTCGCCCCGAGTCCTGGGCGAACTGAACCCCCCGAGACACCTTAACGGTCCCCACCCTACCACCCCATGCCTGGACCCCCGGAAGTGACGCAGCACGGTTGGTTGGTCTTGGGGGTATATTTGAGCCACACTTGGAGCTGTTCAGAGCTTACTCCTGGCTCTGTGCTCAGGGGTCCCTCCTGGCAGGGCCTGGGGGGGCCATTTGGGGTGACGGGGATTGAATTGGAGTCAGCCTCACGCGACGCCTCCCCCAGCCGTGCCACCCACCCTGTGTTGGTTGTTTTCGACCTCAAAGTTTTATTTATGGATGTACTTATTTGCTGCAGGTTGACTTTAGGTTGACCTTGCGACTACGATGTCTCACGATGGAGACGTTACTGGGCCCACTCGAGCAAATTGATGAACAACGGGAGGACCGTACTTATTTACTTATTTTCGGCTGGGGGAGGGGAGCACACCCTAGAGTGCTCAGGGAGTCCTCCTGGCCCTGCACTCGGGATCACTCCTGGCAGCTCGGGGGACCCTCTGGGTGCTGGGGATGGAACCCGGGCGGCCACGTGCCAGGCCAGCTCCCTACCTGCTGGGCTGTTGCTTTAGCCCGAGCCCGGCCGTTTCCAAGGCGACGAGGTCTGCAGCAAAACACAGAAAGCCCCCTTCCCCCGCCCCTCCTCTGCTTCTTCTTCCCTTCTCGCTGACCACTGGGCAGGGGTCTGGCAGGTACAGGGAGCAGGACCTGGGCCACAGAGCATCCGATGATGTTCATGGGTGGGAAGGGCAGGGCGGAGATGGGGAACCGGGTGCAGTTGGAAGCCAGTTTGACCCTCTGAGGGCCAGACACGAGGTGTGCAGAGAGAAGACACACACAGGACGGGTTCGGGACACTCGTCCTACGGCACCAAGACCCCCCACACGGGCTGAGTGGGGACCCCCAGCTCCCGCCCCAGGGCTGTCTGGGCCTGTCAGGAGGTGAGGGGGTTACGGGAGGCTGCGGGCTGGTCAGCGATGCCCATGTCGGAGCCTGACTGCGAGGCCTCTCCCCCAGATGGCCACGGACTGGCCAGGGGGTGGGCAGAGCCTCACCACCACCTCGGCCCTGCACTTCCGGTTTCTGGAATGTGGAGGGGCAGGTCTGGGTCGCCTCAGCCCCTGTCCCTTCTCTGCTGTCCCTCACCCCCAGGACGCGGAGTCCAGTATGTTCCTGCTCTCCAAATTCTACCTCTAAAAACCAGAGTTTTGGGGCCGGAGAGAGAAAACGGGGTGAGTCATGTGCCTGCCTTGCATGTGACCCGGGTTAGACTCTCCAGAACCATACGTGGCCCCCTGCGAGACAGAGCCCCGCCTGGGTACGTCTGGGGGACCCTCGGGGGCTCCCAGGGCGGAGGAGATGAGCCAACACCAACCAGAGACCCCCTGAGGGACGTGGACATGGTGTCCTGCTCAATCTGAGGGGCTGTTCGGGAAAGGGGCCACGGCAAGAGCTCTCAGTCCCACGGGGACGCGGGCAGGACTTGGCGCACATCCTCCACGAGCAAACGTATTTTAAGCATGACCTTGGTTGGGTGAGAGGAAATGAAATTCAAGCACGCAAGAGGCGAAAGAGCTGGCACAGGAGCGCAAGGCACTGGCGAGCGGCTGAGTTGGCTTTGATTCCTGATTCCACATAGAATCCCCTGGACCCCTCTGGGAGTGACCCCTGAGCACAGATTCAGGAGTAAGGCCCTTAGCACCACCAAAAATAAAAACATAATTTGCAGCACTCAGACAGTAGCTAAGAATTGGGAATCAGGGGCTGGAGCAATAGCACAGCGGGTAGGGCATTTGCCTTGCACGTGACCAACCCGAGTTCGATTCCCAGCATCCCATAGGGTCCCCCCTGCCAGGGGTAATTCCTGAGTGCAAAGTCAAGGGTAACCCCTGAACATTGCCGGGTGTGACCCAAAAAGCCAAAAAATAATTGGGAATCAACCCTGATGTCCAATGACAGACCAATAGATGGTGAAGATGTGGTACGTATATGCCGTGGAATACTACACAACTGTTAGCAATGATGGAATCACGCAAGCGACGGCAACGTGGATGGAACTGGAGGGGATTATGTTCGATGAAGTAAGCCGGAAGAAGGATAGATGTGGGAAGCTGGCCCTTTAACTGACCAAGGGCCTACGTGCCTGTGCTATGTATGGTTATCTTGGCCTACATGACCCTGAACAAGCGGGTCCTGACTGGCACAAATCTGGTACTGCGTCTGCTCTGACCGCAGCCTATGCATATCCTGAGCTATGTATGGTTATCTAAAAGAAAACATTTGTCACAGCTAGCCCAAGAATACAAGAAGTAACTGACACCGACTAACCAAGCATATGAAACGTGTAGACTTTGTAACTCTCCTAACCATATGTGATATGACCTAGTGATGTAATTGCCCTCTGTGACGTAAGCATAGTTTCCTGCATCGCAAGGCATATAATACCCCTGCAGCCCTGAATAAAGTCCCGTCCTGCCCTATCCGGTCTGCTGTCTTATCTGCTCTGTCCTGTTTTCTCTGCGTTATGTCTCTTGCGTCTTGTGTTCATTCGGTCGGTCCCTCCCTGCACCTACGGACCCTAGGGCCACCTCCGCGGGCTGGAGAGTGGTCTGGCGGGGCCCCCCGCAGAGAGATGCAGGATGCTATCACTTCTCTGTGGAATTTAGAGTGACTGGATGAGGAAGTGCAATGGTTTAAAGGAGGCATGCCTCCATCACCCTCGGCCCAGAGTATAGGGAGAAGGAAAGAAAGTGGAGGGGACGGGAGAAGAGAGAGATGAGAGGCAGCAGGGCAGGGGCCGAGGGGACTCAGGTGAATCGGTGGCAGGAAGGAATGATGGCGCTGAATCTCCAAACCAGCGTCAACAGCTCTGAAATCGTGAGACCCAAACTTGAACAACCCAAACTTACAAAAGGTGCTTGTCAAGATGGCAGGCTGCGGCTGAGGGGAGAGGAGAGGGAGCTGGGGACACGGGTGGCGGGAACGACATGGGTGGCGGGATTGGGGATGGGACATTGTACGTCAAAAACCCAACTCTGAGTAACTTTGTACACCCTGGTGCTTGAATGAAATGCAATCTGGGAAAGAACACAATTGATTATGGAAGCACTTCTGTGGACCACGTCACGCCAATGACAAAGGTGAGGGGGGTGATTGGGAAAACACTCTCGGTTAAGAACTGGCACATGAGTTACTACACGGAAAGTATCATGCTAAGCGAAATGAGTCAGAAAGAGAGGGACAGACATAGAAAGACTGCATTCATCTGGGGAACATAAAGTAACAAAATAGGAGACTAACATCCAAGAATAGTTGAGATAAGTACCAGGAGGTTCACTCCATGGCTTGGAGGCCAGCCGCACACGCTAGGGGAAAAGGGAGCTCAGGTAGAGAAGGGAGCACCAAATAAAGGGTGTTGGGAGGATCCTCCCAGGATGGGAGAAGCATGCTGAAAGTAGACTCTGGACCAAACATGATTGCCACTCAATGTCTCTCTTGCAAACCACAGCACCAAAATGGAGAGAGAGAACAAAAGGGGGGGGGGGGGATGGGGGTGGGAGGGATACTGGGATCTGTGGTGGTGGGAAATGGGCACTGGTGGAGGGACGGGTGTTTGATCATTGTACAATTGAAATCCAAGCACAAAAATTTGTAAATCTACAACTGTACCTCATGGTGTTTCACTAGTAAAAACTTAAGGAAAAAAAAAAAAGAATTGGCACATGAGGGACTGGAACGATAGCACAGCAGGGAGGGCGTTTGCCTTGCATGCGGCCGACCCAGGTTCGATTCCCAGCATCCCGTAGGGTCCCCCTAGCACTGCCAGGAGTAATTCCTGAGTGCATGAGCCAGAAGTAACCCCTGTGCGTTAGCAGGTGTGACCCAAAAAACAAAAGATAAAGAAAAGACTTGGTACATGGCATTGGTGAAGAGCAGGCTTCCAGGAAACGGCGAGCCCTGTTCATTCCGAGGGATCAGCCCCATAGAAATAAAACCTTCCCTGAGTGCAAAGTCACGCCCGGCCTCGGGGACCCCTCTGCCAAAGGCGGCCAGGCAGCCAGTGAGCCTCTGGTCCCAGAGTATGGGGGGCCCAGCAGAGCTGACCTGAGGGTGACGACATTTGTGGTAGACGCGTAACGTGACATCGAGAGCTGGTGGGTTTCAAGGTGCAGCTCCAACCCCCCTATACATGTCTTTGCCTTACCCCCACCCTGCGCCCCCAGTGACCCTCGCCCCCCAAATGACCCCTATAGCCCTGCCCTCCAACCCTCCCGTGCCCACAGGCTCCCAGCACGTTGGTCGCAGCAAAATCATTTCAGGGCCTCCGCCCAGTGCTGGCCTTGGTCACCCGCGTTCCCCAAGAGAGCAGCGTCCAGAGGCCTCGTCCACTTGCCAGCTTCAGCGTGCTCGCTCGGACACAGAACCGGCTCTGAGCAGAGAGCACCCACAGAGAGCACCCACTGACCGTCCACAGCGTGCTGGCCCTGAGCGCAGGCTCTGCCTTTCCCAAGGTCCCCAGGTTTCGTGACAAGCAAGAGCCTCCCCTCCACGGCGAGTTCTGCCCGGGTCGCACAGAGGAACCTGCCCCTCTGGCCGAGAGGTCAGCTCGTTTGCACCCAGGGGGAAGCTGGACACATGGGGCTTACTTACTGCCAGGTTAGCTTTTTGTTTTCAGAGAGAGAGAGAGAGAGAGAGAGAGAGAGAGAGAGAGAGAGAGAGAGCGCTCAGAGGTTACCCCTGGCTCAGGACTCAGGAATCACTCCTGGTGATACTTGGGGGACCCTATGGGATTCTGGGGATCGAACTGGAGTCGACTGCGTGCAAGACAAACGCCCTCCTCTCTGTGTTATCGCTCTAGCCCCAGTCTTCCAATTGTCTTAGATTCCCGGTGCTTTTTTTTTCCGATCTCCCCTTTCCTCCGGATGCTGCTTCTTGGTGATTTTTCTCAATTTCTTCAATCTTCCTTCAAAGCATTTCTGCTGCAGATTGCTTTGTGGTTACCAAGGGGCTTGACTCAGTCTTTCTGTAAGTCTTTGCGTGTGTGTGTATGTGTGTGTGTGTGTGCTTGTGTGTGCGCGCGCGCGCGTGTGCTGGGATGGGCTCATCTTCAGACTAATTGAGCTCTCGATGTTTTGTGATTTTTCCTTTCCTGCGTGTCTGCTGCCCCAGACCATTTTGGACCGTTTCCTATCAGAGTCTCAGGAAACCTTGTTGTACGCTAGAACAAAAGGCCACTTCTGACGTGATGGGGGCGATCTTTCCAAAAGCAGCACCCAACCTCACAGTCAATGCGCAAAGGGATATTTTTACTCAGCTCAAGAACAAAACTGGCCCACGAGCGTCACTCGTTCCCGCTTCACTTTGGAATCAATGGAGAGAGCATCAGACAGCCGGAGCGCAGGGTGTCAGCTTCATTACCGGGAAGCCGGCGAAGGAGGCGGCGTTAGATCCAAAGCGGGCAAGTCTGATTAGGAGCCGCGGGCGTCTGTGGCTGCTCGGGGCCCTTGGGTCTCCACCCACGCCCAGGAGGGCAGTGCCACCCAGGAAGCGCCAGATGCTGAGGCCGGCCTGGAGTGAATCCAGAGGCGCTCACGGGGCATTCTGCCTCCCTGAGGACTGAGAAAATGTCCCGGCGAGGAAGGGGTGGGACCAGAGGAGGCCAAGACAGGATTAGCTCACGGAGGCACGAGGTCAAGGCCACGTCTGGGATGCTACTTTGTGAATCAAGTGTCATGGCAGTAAGAGACGTCAGCAAAGGGCCAGGGACAGTGCAAAGGGACGGTGGCAGGGTGCCCAGGGTTGGAGCCGGCTGACTGGAGAAGGTGACCTTTAAGTCGGCTCTGGAAGGTGCCAACAGGCATCCTGTGGGGTGAGGCTTTTGGAAAAGGAAAGGGAGATGCCACAAGCACTAAGGAGTGGGAGATAGAGAATTTTGTGGTCTGGGGGGGCACAGGAGTCCCCAAAGCATTCAGACTAGGCAGAGTCTGGCAGACTATATACAACTTTTTTTTTTTTTTTTTTTTTTTTGCTTTTTTGGGTCCCACCTGGTGATGCTCAGGGCTGACTCTTGGCTCTGCACTCAGGAATCACTCCTGGCAGTGCTCGGGGAACCATATGGGATGCTGAGAATCGAACCCGGGTCGGCCGCGTGCAAGGCAAACGCCTTACCCGCTGTGCTATCGCTCCAGCCCCTACAACTTTCTTTCTTTTTTTTTAAATTTTATTGAATCACCGTGAGGTCCCTGCAACTTTCAATATGCAAATATTTCCCCGGCCCTAAGCACCAGCAGGAAATGCATGTTTTAAAAAATGGGACAGAGGATGAACGAACATGTCTTATGAAAGGGGCTTCTTGGTCCCCAACAAGATGACCACCAGGTCTCCAAAGGCCAAGCCACTGGGCACATTTCCATAAGAACAAAGGTCGAGCGGGCGTGAGTCCTGGGCACGCGGCTGCTCCTTCGCCAGTACCCAGAGAAAAGCAAATCCACGCAAAACCCGGGGCCTTGGCCAAGCCTTGAATGGTGTTTGCCGGTCAAGGTGGCTATAGGCTGAGGACCTTTCCATGTGCGTCTGTGGGGATAAAATAGCTCAGTTCCATTTCCAGAAACGTTCCTGAAATCGCACCAGGGCGACCCACGCCCAAGGTCGGCAGAGGTCAGCACTGAGGAGGAACCTTTTTATCTGTGTTTTCTCCGTTTTCTCCAACCAAGCGACCGTATGTGTAATCACGCCAAGGAAAGGTGATTTAAGAAACACGCAAAAATAACAGAGGAAACTATGCAAGAGGAGGGCGGGGTGACGTGGTGCTGGGCTTGGACGGGGTGAGGAGGGGGCGCAGAGGGGCCCGGTGGACAGCAGACCTGACACCCGCCGCCCAGCTGGCCCGTGGAGCTGTCCTCGGCCACAGTGGGTGGGAGGGGGCGGCGGTGCCTTCCTTTGTCTGCGGTTCGGTGAAGTACAAGTTCAGTGTCCCAAGCCCCGGCTACCGCGACCCCGTGCTTGCCCCGGACGCGGCCTTATTGAAGGCCGTGCAGGCGGCACTGACTGGTGTTCTGCTTTCTACTCTGCCCTGTGCTCGCGGGAGGCCACACGATGGCGGGAGCTTCAGTGCCGCGTAGGACAGTGCAGAGAGCAGGGCCAGACGCAGGGGCACGGGCCAGACACGGCCCCACACAGTGAGATGAATCAGCGCCTGCGGGAGGGGTGACGAGAGGGGTCAGAGGTGGGGGCTCGCCCAGACCCTCGCAGGGGTGGCCCCTGCCCTCCAAACGCCAGCGGCAATGCTGGGTCAGAGCACCAGGCAGGAGGCTGAAGCGCTTTCAAGGGCAGAGGCTCTGCACCCGCGTTCGGGAGTGAGTGAGTTTTCACACGGGGGCCACCTCCTGTGGTGTTCGGGGCCACCTGGGCTGCCTGGTGGGTGGGTGCACAGACGGGCTGAAAGCTTGCTGTCGCCCGGACCCCCATAGCCCCCGGATTCATTGTCAGGAATTGTCGCAGGCGGTCTGTCCTGGGGGCCAAGCGGTCTTGGGGGTGTGGCCACTAAGTGAGACCCCGGGAGAGCCAAGGGGGGTGATTTCCTCTCTGAGAAGGACGTATTAACGACCCACCCAAGCAACCGGCAGAGAACAGCCCCCTGCAACCCCCATCGGTCTTGCTGGTTTTACTCAGGCCCTATCAGATCAGGTGACCCTCTTTCCTATACACACACACACACACGTGTGCACACACACGCACACACACGCACACACATGCACATGTGCACACTTGTGCACACATACACACATGCATACACGCATGCACACACGTGTGCGCACACACAAACACACACGCACACACGTGTGCACACACACTCACACACATACACACATGCACGCATGCACACACATATGTGCACATGCACACATACATGTAATACATGCACACACGCACACTTGTGCACACACATGGACACACATGCATACATGCATGCACACACACGCACACACGCACACACACGCACATACAACCACATACACGCACGCACATACACACATGTGCACACACACGTGCACACACATGCACACACGCACGCACACACGCGCGCGTGCACACCCTGGGTCAGGGAATCTTCTCTGGATGGCCCAGTCTCACCTTCACAGACAGCCAGAAATAACGCTGAGCCGGCCGCCCAGGAGCCTGGAAGCAGGAGGCAGAGCCAGAACGCCCGCACCCAGGATGGGTCGGTGACTCGCCCGGAAGCAGGACTGCAGGGGACAGGCAGGACAGGGCAGGACAGGGCAGGTTGGGGCAGGAGGGGCAGGAGGGGCAGGAGGGGCAGGACAGGCAGGACAGGGGCCCCGTGATCTTAGACACCTGATGCCAAGGATGGAAGGACGGACAGACGTCCTCACAACGACGCGAGGGAGGTCCCTGCTGCTTTCCGCGGGGTGAGACGAGCAAAGGCCTGGGCTGACGCAGGGCTGACGGGAGAGACAGGACGCGGGAGGGGCAGCGGGTCTGCGAACCTCAGGGGCTCCCATGACCTCTGTGGCTTCCCGAGGTGTCACCGGCTGATGCGCCTGGAGCCCCCGCCATCCCCCGCCAGACAGAAACCAGGACAAATTCCCGGGTCCAGCCACCAAGCCTGGGCGAGCGGGAGGTGCCGGAGAGGGGATTGACTGGGAGACAGAGGACCGCAGCTCCTGGCCGCCCTCCCGGTGGAGGGAAGGGACGCGAGGGGACACGGGTGTGCAGTGCCGGGCCCCTGGACACAAGGTGGTCGGCGCCTGGTGAAGTGGACAGGTCAGCACGCAGCCCCCAACCTGCCTGGATCCGACAGCCACAGCTCAGGGGGGGCCGCGGTGACATGACCAGGGGGCCGCTTCAGGAAGAACAATTTGGCGTCAGTTCTCGAAACGGGGGTGGGGTGTCGGGGTAACAGGAGGGGCGCAGTGAGCAGACATCCAGGAGGAGGTAATGAGTGGCAAAACAATGAGATTAAACAGTCCATGTGATTATGCATTTAAAGTTCTAATTTTAAATCCAGCACCCTAATTAGGCATAAATTATTTTACCATTCAAATGTATTCTGGGTTGAAGCCCCCCTCTCACCCCCACGCCGCTGGTGGGGAGTGGGCGGGGGAGGGGTGCTTCTGGGGGCTCCAGGCCCCTCCCTGACTCCTGCTGAGCACCGGGCCTTACGGCTGGTCGCTGCCACGTTCTCACCCGTCCCCGCGTCCTGCAGGGTTCCCGCTCCTGGCCAGGGTTAGGCCTTACCGTACCCCTACCCGCGTGGAGGCCGGCAGGCTGCAGGGGCTCCTGTCGGGAGTCAGTCGGAAGCCAAGACCTTCCAGAAGGATCTGCCGGCACCGAGGGATCCCAGAAGATGCCGCCCAGCCCAGGAGGAGGGGGCCGCCCCCCTATGGTGGTCCAGGGCACCTCCAGGTGGGTGGGCTGGGATGGCTGGGCGGGCAGGAGGGGATGCAGAGAGTGGGCGCTGGCTTCATGAGTGGGGTCTGGGGGCTCAGCCCGGCAGGTGTGGTAACGGCCCGGCTCATGCAGCTTGCTGGCACCGTCCACGGGGGTGGGGCTGCCCAGAGAGGGGACTCGCCCTCCCCGCGTCCCAGGCCTGGTCAGCACCTGCTGCTGCTGCGTGGGCCCCCAGGCTGGGGAGCAGCTGACCACAGCAACAGGGGCAGGTGGGGGCTGTTCTCGGTCTCCTCTGGGCGCCGGGTCTGGGGCTGACCCCGGCGGGACAGGGGGAGGGAAAGGACGTGGGGTGGGGTCTCTCCTGGGCGCTGGGTCGAGCAGGGCAGGGCGGCTGACGGGGAGACTGAGGCTCGGGCGGGTCTCGTGAGGGGCGTCGAAGGCGGTGGATGCGGGGGCCCCCGAGACCCTCTTCCGGTTCACTGCATCTGCTTCTCCAGCGCCCGCCTCCCCGCCCTGGAGCTGAGCCCCCTGCACCAGCCCTGCAGGACCGTGTCAGCGACGCCGCACGACCCCTGGGGAACGCGGAGGGGAGACCACCGGGCTCAGGGAGCTCCGGAGTCTGTGGGCCGAATAAGGGGCGCGAGCTAAGAAGGGGCCCGTGGTCTCTTCCAGGAAGTTTCCAGAAGGGTTTAGTGGCCCCGACCTTGAGTCCCCGCATTCTCCAGTTGGCTCTGGCCACTACACCCTGAGCCAAGGCCACGCCCCTGCACTCATGCCCCAGGCCACTCCCCTACAGCCGCGCCCCAGGCCACGCCCAGGCCACGCCCACAGCCACGCCCAGGCCACACCCACAGTCACACCCAGGCCACGCCCCTGAAGTCGCGCCCTGTCCATCCACCTACAGCCATGCCCAGGCCATGCCCAGGCCACGCCCACAGTCACACCCAGGCCACGCCCCTGAAGTCACGCCCAGTCCATCCACCTACAGCCATGCCCAGGCCACGCCCCGAAGCCATGCCCAGGCCACGCCCACAGTCGCACCCAGGCCACGCCCCTGAAGTCACGCCCAGTCCATCCACCTACAGCCATGCCCAGGCCACGTTCCGAAGCCACGCCCAGGCCACGCCCACAGTCACACCCAGGCCACGCCCCTGAAGTCACGCCCAGTCCATCCACCTACAGCCATGCCCAGGCCACGTTCCGAAGCCACGCCCAGGCCACGCCCACAGTCACACCCAGGCCACGCCCATGAAGTCGCGCCCAGTCCATCCACCTACAGCCATGACCAGGCCACGTTCCGAAGCCACGCCCAGGCCACGCCCACAGTCACACCCAGGCCACGCTCCTGAAGTCGCGCCCAGTCCATCCACCTACAGCCATGCCCAGGCCACGCCCCGAAGCCATGCCCAGGCCACGCCCACAGTCACACCCAGGCCACGCCCCTGAAGTCACGCCCAGTCCATCCACCTACAGCCATGCCCAGGCCACGCCCCGAAGCCATGCCCAGGCCACGCCCACAGTCGCACCCAGGCCACGCCCCCGAAGTCACGCCCAGTCCATCCACCTACAGCCATGCCCAGGCCACGTTCCGAAGCCATGCCCAGGCCACGCCCACAGTCACACCCAGGCCACGCCCCTGAAGTCACGCCCAGTCCATCCACCTACAGCCACGCCCAGGCCACGTTCCGAAGCCACGCCCAGGCCACGCCCACAGTCACACCCAGGCCACGCCCCTGAAGTCACGCCCAGTCCACCCACCCACAGCCACGCCCAGGCCACGCCCACAGTCACACCCAGGCCACGCCCCTGAAGTCGCGCCCAGTCCATCCACCTACAGCCATGCCCCAGGCCACGCCCCTCAGCCACGCCCAGACCACGCCCACAGTCACACCCAGGCCACGCCCCCGAAGTCACGCCCAGTCCACCCACCTACAGCCATGCTCCAGGCCACGCCCCGAAGCCATGCCCAGGCCACGCCCAGACCACGCCCCGAATTCATGCCCAAGCCACGCCCTTCAGCCATGCCCAGGCCACGCCCCGCAGCCACACCCAGGCCACACCCAGGCCACGCCCTCTAGCCATGCCCCAGGCCACGCCCCTGCACCCCAGCCCCTGTCCCTCCAGCCCTCAGCCCCACACCGTGGGTAGCACTGCCCCATGGGCATCCTTCCCTCCCTTCCTGTGCCTTCCCGGCCCAGGTCCGACCCCACCCGCTGCGGCTGTTTCTGGCCACCGGGTGCAGAGTGGGCAGCGGTGGAGACAGGGACGCACCCTCGCAGGGAGGGCAGAGAGCTGGCGCAGGTGTGCAGCTGGAGTCCCGGAAGGGCTCAGGCACACTTGTGCCCAGTGGCCCTGGGCTGTCCCCATGGGCCTGCAGCTCCGTCAGACTCTCCAGGAACGCTTTGGGGAGGGGGAATACGCTCTGACCCCTCCGGGGACGGGGCATCTGCCTCTCTTTCCGCTGAGCCTGTCCCAGGAGGAGCTGGGCTGGGAGCCTGTGGGCCAGCAAGGGACACACCCGCCCCGAGGATGCCCCAGTCTTGCAGCCCAGGGCATGGGGTGAGACGGGACCCCCAGGCGTGGGGTGAGCTGGGACCCCTGGGTGTGGGCTGAGCCGGGAGCCCTGGGCGCGGGCTGAGTTGCCTCTGGCAGCCTGGCTGACCAGCACGCCCTTGTCCCCGCCTGGACACAGACCGGCCGTGCAGGAGTGGGCCCACGGGGTCCGGCCGTCACCGTGAGCTGGCAGACAGCAGATGGGAGGAAACGCGCCTCTGCTCGTGGCCGGCCCCGAGGCCTTCCCGCAGCCACTGCCGGCCCTCGGCCCCCCGGACCTGTCCCAGCGCGCACGTGTCCGAGGGTCTCGGGCCTGTCGTCAGGCCACCAGGAAGAGCCCGAGGGAGAGGGCAAGAACTTCCTGTCCACCGCCAGGAGGGCAGGTGTGAGCAGGAGACAGGCCCAGCCCACGACGGGCCCTTGGCCTTCGGTGAGGCGCCTGCAGAGGGCAGCTGAGGGGGCCGGGTGGGAGAGGACCCTTAGGGGCCCGGGGAGGGGTGGGTCAGGAGAGGTGGGGCCCCTCTGCTCCCCATCTCCCCCTCCACCGTCCTGGGTAATGGATCGGTGATGGTGAGGGTCCTTTTAGCAGATCAGACCTGAGAGGGTGTCCCAGCTGTTGACTTGAGCCCCAGGATTCCCTCTGGGCACTGGAGTCGGAGGATCCTCGGGGGGCTGTTGGGGGGGGCACAGGCAGCATTGGACTCCCCCTTCTTGGGCGCTGGTCCATGGGCGGCATGAGTGTGAGTTTGGGTCCCCCACCCATGGATTTATTGCTCAGAACTACTCCAGGGACCCCGAGAATTGCTTATTTGCTGAGGAAATACCTCCATACGCGCCCCCCCGCCCCCTACACACACACACACACACACACACACACACACACACACACAGGTAGGGACGGGGCAGCCCCCCTCCTGGCCCCAGTGGCCACTTGGCGCCTTTGCGGCTGGCCAGGGCTGACCCAGGGGGAGCTCGCCTGTCACCGCCACCTGGCTCCAGGGACAGATGGAACCTTCCGGGCCTCGTCCCGCCCGCTCCCCGCCACACCCGTGTTTGTGCGTGTCTGTGTGTGTGTATTATATGCAAGATTCAAAGTGGCGTGATGCCAGGCGGGAAATAAAGACTCTGCATAGGGCAGAAATAATTTGCAAGACCAAGTTGGGGTAGCGAGTGGCTGGTGACTCCGGCGGCTTCCAGAGGGCGAGCGGCTGCCCCCTTTGAAGGGGGACACCACAAAAGGGCCCGGCTGGGCGCATTCTAATTTGCTCCTGGCAGTTGCAAAGTGCTCAGCTCGGCCGCCGGGCATTGTGCGGCCGATAAATAACGCTCGGAAGGGAGGCGAGGGGCTTCTGGAGGAGGCGCTGGGCACGCGGTGATTAAATCTGCCTCTGGGGGCCCCAGGCGGCCGGGGCGCCGTCTGGGATAAAGGGAGCTCAGCGCGGCCACTGGCTGTCGGGAGATTCTCGCAAATTGGGCAGCGTCTCTCGAAGGCCGGGTCCTCGCTCCCTGGGCGGGGCCTCGTCCAGCGGGAGGACGCGAGTGGCCGGGCTGTCGCGGCACAGGGCGTCTCCCCGCGAGGGAGCCCCAGGCCCGCAGAACCCACTGGGCCCCGGTTTCTCCACGTCGGTGCTGCTGTGGGTGACGCCCGTGGAGGGTGACCCGGGCAGGTGCCAGCAGCTGCGCCAACTCTCCGTGGGGCTGGAGTCTGCCAAAGCATCCTCTTCCCTGCTGCCCCTCAGTGGCTCATGGTTGCTGTCATCGTTGGGGGTGGCCGTGCCTGGCACTGCCTCCGGGTGGTCCTCCCTGCCTGCCCGCCTGCCAGGGCCACGCGCTCTCCTGCTGCATTCGTTCGACCGTGTCTCACATGGAGCACCTGCGCTCTCTGGGGGACTGGAGGCAGGTGGGGGATGGTGGGTGTAGCCAGGCAAACGCTGGGGTCCTGGCAGTTCAGACCCAGGGCCAGGGTCGGGCTGAAGAAGCGAGCTCTGGCAGGATCTGGGGCGCCGGGGTTCCCGAGGGCTTGTGGGCACCGTGTCTCAGGCGCTGGGGTGACACGATGCCGGGCTGGCACGGAGGGGCAGTTGGGGCTGCTGGGGTGCCCGTGTCCCTGCTGGCTTCCTGCTGCCGCCATTCACTGTCTGTCCCTGGTGGCTCAGTGCCCAGTTCCTGCCCGTGGCCAGTCGGGGCTCTCAGATGCCCCCGTTGGCCTCACTGCTGGGCCCGAGCTCTGCGTGAGCATCTGCTGCTCGCGCCCAGATGTGCCCCCCCCCCCCTGGGGCCGCTGCAAGGGGCTGACGGGGAGATAAGGGCCCGGCAGACAGTAGGGCAGAGCCGCCCCTGGTCCACTCCACCTGTGCCGAGGAGCTGGAGGCAGTTTCCACACCGGCATGGGAGTGTCGCACCCCAGCTCTAGGCGCGGTTCCTACCGGCATCGCTTAGAGAACAGGGGTTATCTGAATGGTGAAGGGGGCAGGGAGAGACAGAGAGAGGTAGAGAGAGAGACAGAGAGAGACACACACAGAGACAGAGAGACACACTCGGAGACATAAAGACAGAGAGACGCACAGAGACAGAGAAAGACACACAGAGACAGAGACACACAGAGACATAGAGAGATGGAGAGACACACAGAGACAGAGACAGAGAGACAGAAAGAGACAGAGAGAGACACACAGAGACAGAGAGAAACACACAGAGACAGAGGGACACACAGAGACAAAGAGACAGAGACACACACAGAGACAGAGACAGAGAGACAGAAAGAGACAGAGAGAGACACACAGAGACAGAGAGAGACACACAGAGACAGAGGGACACACAGAGAGAGACAGAGAGGGAGAGAGAGAGACAGAGAGACAGAGAGAGAGGGAAAGAGAGAGACACAGAGACAGACAGGGAGAGAGGGAGAGAGGGAGAGAGACAGAGACAGAGAGAGAAAAAGAGAGACACCCAGAGGGACAGAGAGAGAAACACAGAGACAGAAAGAGACAGAGAGGGAGAGACAGAGAGAGAGAGGGAGAGAGGGGAAGAGAGAGGGAGAGCAAGGAGGAGAGAGGGAGAGAGAGGGAGAGCGAGCGCACGTTTCCATGGAAGCCTCATCAACAAGCCAGTTGGCATCTCATGCCTGACGCCCCCTGGCCCCCGAGCTACTGGAAACTGCAGGTGTTCATTTTTTTTTGCTTTTTGGGTCCCACTTGGCGATGCTCAGGGGTTCCTCCTGGCTCATGCACTCAGGAATCGCTACTGGCGGCGCTCAGGGAACCATATGGGATGCTGGGAATCGAACCCGGGTCAGCCGCGTGCAAGGCAAAACGCCCTCCCCGCTGTGCTCTCGCTCCAGCCCCTGCAGGTGTTCCTTTTATTGTTCATTTTTTGGGCCACACCGAGTGATGCTCGGGTCTCACTCCTGGCTCTGCGCTCAAGGGTCACTCCTGGGAGGGCTCTGGGGGACCAAACATGGTGGCGGGAGTCGAACCGGGACCAGCTGCATGCAAAGCAAGAACCTTTCCTTCCGCAGTTCCGCTCTGGCCTGAGAGTTAACGCTGGGATTTTACTCGCTTCTGTTCTGCTCTCATGCCTGGCAGTGCTCGGGGCTAAGGCTGGCTCTGTGCTCAGAAGTCACCCCCGGTGGTGCTCGGGGGACCTTATGTGGTGCTGGGGATTTGGACTGGGTGGGCGAGAGGGATGTAGTCAAGCGGTGTAACCCCTGTGTTCTTGGGCCCCCAAACTGGGAGTCTCAATGTAGGAACGTCCAATTAGAGTGGGTCCTTCTCTCTCTCCGTCACTCCGCCAGGGATCTGTTTCTCCTCATCAACATTATAACGAGATCAAAAGTCCTTGAGAGCCTACATCGGGTCAATCAGATTTAATCCGGGCAATGGTTTTCCAGACTTGGTAAATGATGAGAGAGAGAGAGAGAGAGAGAGAGAGAGAGAGAGAGAGAGAGAGAGAGAGAGAGAGAGAGAGAGAGAGAGAGAGATTTCAGTGGGAAATATACAGTTCCCAAAGCATCCATTTAAAAGGGGGGGGGGGAAAGACTAAAAATCAATGAGCTAATTGTGCCCCCAAAGCTAGAGAAAGAGCCGCAAATTAAACCCAAGAAATGTGGCACGGCGAGATGTGATCAAGAGCAGAAATGCGTCGGAAAGAAAAATGACAAAAACCGACGCTTAGAAAAGTCTCATAAAAACGCGGTGGCCCAGAGAGATGAATGGAGAACGAGGAGAGCAGCGTAAATACTGATTTCAGGGTTAAAATCAAACCAGACGGATTCAACAAAGCCCCCGAAGGGCCGTGTGCCCACAAGGGGCCACCGAGAGAAAAACGGGCAAATTTGGGGCCGGAGCGATAGCACAGCGGGTAGGGCATCTGCCCTGCACGTGGCCGACCCGAGTTTGATCCCGGCGTCCCATATGGTCCCCTGAGCACCGCCAGGAGTAATTCCTGGGTGCAGAGCCAGGAGTCACCCCTGAGCATCGCCAGGTGTGATCCCTCACAAAAAATAAAGAAAATGGGCCAATTCCTTTCAAGCTACATCTCCCCAGACTGACCTGTGAGGGGACGACGTCTTATAGCTTCAGCAGTTGTGGAATTAAAAGGAAAGGAAGTGGCCGGAGCGACAGCACAGTGGGGAGGGCACTTGCCTTGCACGTGGCCGACCCAGGTTCAATCCCCAGCATCCCCTATAGTCCCCCGAGCACTGCCAGGAGTGATTCCTGAGTGCAGAGCCAGGGGGAACCCCTGAGCATCACTGGGTGTGACCCTCCCCCCCCCCAAAAAAAAAGGAAACGGAAACTGTCTACCCCCAGCGCAGTGTCTGGGACCCGAGCATCCTGGTTTCCGTGAACGCTGTGGCGACGCCCCCTGGCCCCCGTATGCGCAAGGGACAGAGAAAGCCGTTTCCTGCCGGACCACAAGTCTGGAGGAGAAGGAGGAGTAGCCAGGGTTGGGGGTGCCCAGGGGCAGAGCGCGACCCCTCCAGGGAATCCCAGCACCCACCGGACGAAGGCAGGGACAGGGCCAGGGCCCAGGGGCCGCATTGTCTTGGTGCAGGGAAAGGCCAGGTTGATGGCACAGCCCCAGTCACCCTCCCGGGGCTGAAGGGAAACAACTCATAGCACCCAAACCCCTAAGCCCCCCACCCCAGACAGGGCCCCAGACAGGGCCCCAGAAAGGGGCAGCACCCCGTGTCCACGAACATCGGAGGCTGCCTCTGCTCTGAGGCTGGCGGGCGGCAGAGAGAGCGAGTGGGGAGCAGCTGTACACCCTGGTGTCCCCCAGATGCCGCCTCTCTGGAGAGACTATGCTGGGGGGCGACAGGAGCCCATGGCAAGGAGCAGTCACTGTCCCCAGTGTCCAGCAAGGGGCGTCCCGTGGTCCTCGGTGACCGGCAGCTGCACCAGCTAAGGAGACGGATGCTCTGTGGGGTGCGGCCGCTGCCCTCGAGGGCTGGCCGGGAATGAGGGCTACATGGGCAGGTCACTGAATGGGCAGAAGAGTGGCAGGACGGCCGCGCCAGCCCAGGGCAAGATGGGGGCCGGGTTTGATCCCCACGAAGGGAGGCAGAGCACCGCCTCAGCAAGGAGAGGGGACGGGACAGCAAAGCCAGTGTGTCTGTGAGAAAGAGAACGGTGTGTGTGTGTGTGTGTGTGTGTGTGTGTGTGTGTGTGTGTGTGTGTTTGAGAGAGACAGATGAGAGAGAGGAGAAAGGATGTATGAGGATGGATATATGTGTGTGAGACCATGTGAGACTGTGTGTGTGTGTGTGTGTGTGTGAGAGAGAGAGAGAGAGAGAGAGTATGATACTGTGAGACTGTGTGTGAGAGGGTGTATCCGAGAGGTTATGATACTGTGAGACTGTGTGAGACTGTGTGTGTGAGAATGTATAAGAGTGTGTGTTGAGCGAGAGAGGGTGTGTGGGACTGTGTGAGAGACTGTGTTGAGAGACGGTATGATGCTGTGAGACTGTGTGAGTTGAGAATAAGAGAGAGTGTGTGAGACTGTGTGTGTATGTGTGAGATTGTGTGAGACTGTGAGAGAAGATGAGACTGTGTGTGAGAGAGAAAAAGTGTGAGACTGTGACACTGTGTGACATTGTGTGTTGAGAGGGTGTATGAGACTGTGTTGAGAGGATATGATACTGTGAAACTGTGAGACTGTGAGACTGTGTTGAGTGTGTGATACTATGTGAGACTGTGTGTGACAATGTGAGACTGTGTTGAGAGGTTAAGAGAGGGTGTGTGTGTGTAAGTGTGTGAGACTGTGTGAGACTGTGTGTATGTAACCATGTGAGACTGACTGTGTGTTGAGAGAGGGTATATGAGACTGTATGTGTGTGTGTGTGAGACTGTGTGAGACCGTGTGTGTATGACTGTGTGAGACTGAGTTGAGAGAGGGTGTGTGTGTGTGACCATGTGAGACTGTGTTGAGAAGTTAAGAGGGTATCTGTGTGTGTGTGAGACTGTGTGTGTGACTGTGTGAGACTGGCTGTGTGCTGAAAGAGGGTGTGTGAGACTTTGTGTGTGTAAGACTATGTGAGACCGTGTGTGTGTGTAACCGTGTGAGACTGTGTTGAGAGAGGGTGTGTATGAGTGTGTGAGACTGTGTGTGTGACCGTGTGAGACTGTGTGAGACTGTGTAAGACCCTGTGTGTGACTGTGTGTGAGACTGTGTGTGAGACTATATGTGAGATGTGCAAGACTGTGCGACAGACTGTGTGAGACCGTGTGTGTGTGTGTGTGTGTGTGTGTGTGTGTGTGTGTGTGTGTGAGACTGTGTGCTGAGAAGAGAGAGGGTGTGACGCAGGACCATGGAGGCCAGTAGGGCAGGGCTAGGAGGCACAGCCGAGGGGTCAAGGTTGGTGTGGCCTTCTTGGGGTCAGTGCCTGGCGACCGGCCAGCTGCCCCCTGCCCCTGTCCTCTGCTGCCTCTCCAGAGTGACCCAGCAGCTGTCTTTCTCCACAGGCGGGTCCCGGGACCTGGGCATGGTGGGGGTCCCAGAGCAGACCCATGCGTCTGTGAGGGCTCAGGGCAGGGGACGCAGGCTGGCCAGTGGCCTCGAGAGGGTCTGGGCGTCTTCAGAGCCGCCATCCTGGGCCGGCCAGAGCCGTGTTCATGCCCGGCCGCCGGAGTCCGGCCTGGAAGGGCCTAATGAGGGTTAATGAGGTTAACTGCTGTGCCCTCACTCAGCGCTTGCTGGGGAGGGGAGCCGCTACGTGGCGTCCCGGAATAGCTCAGGCCAAGCTGGAGGTCTGGAGTGCCGACCCCACTGCCTGCCCCCGTCTCCGTCCTGCCTGACCCCTTCTTCCACGGACCTGGGGGCTTCCCTGTGGACAGCTGGGCTCTGTGGCGGACGGGGGTGGGAGTGGGGGTGGAGGGGCCCCCGAGCACCTCTTTCCAGAACATTCCAGCTTGTTCTACCTGGATGAACGCTGCACAGGAAATTTCACCCTCAGTCCTAGGAACGGACCGACAGACTCTGGCTTTCGGACGTGCACCCCAGGGATCAAAATTTTCCTTTCTCCTTTTAGTTTTTGGGGCCACACCGGCAGTGCTCAGGGGTCATTCCTGGCTTTCCGCTCGGGATCACTCTCGGTGGTCCTCAGGGGACCCAGAGTGGAGTGGGGAATTGAACCCGGGTTGGCCTGACCCCTGTGGGCCCTCTCTGGCCCCGCTGCAGTTCCTAGCATCACAGCCTGCGGGGTCCAGCTTCCAGCCGCGCCTGGACACAGGTCGGCTTTTTCTTGTCCCCAGCACAAGGCGTGTGGCATTGCCCAGGGGCCGCCAGGAGTGTCTCGGGGTGAGGCCGGGTCCTGGGATGGGCAGGCCCCCAGAGGGACACTTGGTGTGCCATGGGGACAGAGGCCAGGCAAGGGCAGGGATGGACAGAGCACAGGGCGTGGGAGCACCCCCGTTCCCGGGGAGCACAGTCGCAGCCGTGGCCCCGTGCTTGGCTGTGTTGGCCACTGTGGGCTCGGCGTGGCCCCTAGGGGACTGCCTGCGGGGGGAGCCTCTGGAAGGTCTCGGCGAGGGGGGCCTGGAAGGTCCAGCTCAGGAAAGCAGGAAGTGCACAAGTGGGCACACCCCACCCCCACTGGGGACCCCTGGTCTCCACCAATATGTTAGAGGGGATCATCCCAAGCACCGTCCAGGGAATATTCGGTCCAGCCGGGCAGGCTCTAGCCCAGGAGCCTGGTTGCTCGGGTCCAGAGGGGCTGTGGCCACAGGGACGCAGCTGGTGGGACTCAAGGGGCCACAAGGTACCGGGGACCAAACCCGGGTACTCACATGGGGCTGCTGGGTGGGCAGCTGATTTCCCTCTCCCGGCAAACTCTGCTCTGCCGAGCTGCCGAATTCCGTACTCTGTCCTGTGGGGACCCCTGGGCCTATCCTGTGGGGTCCCCCTGGGCCTGTCCTGCTGGCCTTCACCTGCACGGGTGAACCTGTCCACAGGATGACAAGGACCAAAGGTTCTGGGGAGACCCTGACAGACAGGACCCCCACTTTGGCGTTTCCTCATGCTTCCCTCTTTTTTGGGGGGGAAGGGTCAGACCCAGCAATGCTCAGGGGTTCCTCCTGGCTCTGCACTCAGGAATCACTCCTGGTGGTGCTCGGGGAACCATATGGGTTGCCGGGGATCGAACCCAGGTTGGCCACGTGCAAGGCCTCCCCGCTGTGCTATCGTTCCGGCCCCACACGCTTCCCTCTTGCCCGTCAGGGTGGATCCTGTGGGGGGTCGAGTCCCTCCACACTGGGGTCGACTCTCGCCTGCAGGACTCTGTGCCCTGCCCACGTGTCCCGTCTGCCACCCGGTTCTTTGGCAAAGACCCCCCAACTCCTGGGGCCCCGAATTTCCTGAGCCCCCACGAAGGTCTGCCACAAAGAGGGACAGAGAGGACGTCGGGTGGGGAGGGAGCCCTCGGGGGACTGGGGGCCCGTGGACAGCTGGGCACCGGGGCCAAGCTTGGGAGGACTGCCTGCCTGTGTAGGGAGCACCGAGCACGGCTCGCTCCTGCCCCCACAAACACACACAGCTGGAGGGCTGAGGTCCAGCAAACAGGGAAAGAGGCAGCCTGGGAGGGGAGGACCCCAGGCCTCGGTCAGCTGCTGGGGCCCCTCCTGGGGGCCTCAGACACACACCCTGGCTGCAGGAGCTCACAGCGCCCAGAGGCAGGTCCCCACCCCCCGCCCCGCCCCCTTTTCTGCTCACAGCCGCCTCCGAACCCTCCCCATCTTCCCCTGCTCGGCACCCTCAGTCTTGGCCCTGCATCCCCCAAACATAAGGCGGGAGACTCAAGGGGGGCCTTCTGTGCGCCCCCAGCGCCCCCGTGTTCCCTCTGTGACCTGGCGCCCAGTTTCTCCTCGTCCATGTCAGGAGATGGAAAATCGCTCCTTCCCAAGACCTTTGCGCAAAGCTCTGGCCACTAACGGGACGGAGCGAGTCCCGAGAAGCCGGCTTTGCTCCCTGCGCTAAACTATCCACCACGGCGTCCGTGGCTGGCTAGGAAGGGTGGAGAGACAACGGGCCATGTCCTTGCTGTCAGCCGAGCCCCTTCTAGAAAGCACGGCCCTCGTCGCCAGGGAGACAGAGGCAGTCCCTCCACCCCCCAGGGCGAGCCCCTCATCAGGGAGACAGAATCAGCCCCCCAGACCCCACCCAGGGAGAACCGTGAGGCCGAGTGACTTTACATAAACCACCACAACTACACGTCTACAAACAATTGTTATGGGCAAACAACTTGAGCGTGGCCCCTGGGGCCCAAGGGGGCAGAGAGGCCTCTGGGAGCCGCTGGGCCCTCGGCCATGCCCAGGACGGGGGGTGGGGTGGGGGGGGGGACGCAGGCCCTCAGAGAGCTACTTTTTCTTCTTTTTCTTCTTCTTCTCCTTGGCCCCTTTCTTCTCCTTTTCTTTTTCCTTCTCCTTCTCGGGGCTGGACCCCATCAGGGCCAAGGCTCTCTTTCTCCCCAGCGGGGTCTTGGCGTACCAGACCTGGAAGTCAAACGGGCGTTGGTCTGGGAACGGGTCGAGCCGGAAGCTCCTTACAAGTCTGAGCACAGACTCGGGCACTGTCCCTGGGCCCCACGTGGCGCTCATGGTGTGACAGGCCTCCAGCAGTGGGCGGTGGGACAGGAGGGTCCGTGTGACCCGGGGACTATCCTCCCAGGGGCACTGCTGGGAGTCAGGGCACCCCGTGTGCCGCTGACCCTCGCCCCGTCTCTGGCGTCTGACTCAGTGGCAGTGGCTGTCTTGGAGTGATGGTGCTACAGGCTCCGTGTGGCCGGAAGCCGCGAGTCCCACATAGAGTTCAGGTCCCCCATCCCAGCCCTCGCGCCCGTGGCCTCCACCCTGCTAGCCCGGGACCCTGCCTCCCGCTGCCGTCACACCCATTCTCTCCTGGATGTCCAGCTGGGACAGCTGCAGGGAATTCACCCGGACACTCTACCCTATGGGCAGCCGCCCGACCTCACCCCGCTGCGGGCATCAGCCCTGCGGCCACATGACCCTAGTGTCGCCTAGTGCCAGGCCCCGGGAGAGCATCAGGCTCCGAGAGGCGCTCGATTCTGACGGCCACACTTGCTGCAGCGGATGTCTCAGTCAGCTGGAGGGCCCGAGAGGTCTCGGGGGTGGACAGTGCCTGGCACCTGTGTGGTTGGCATCCCTCCCGCTGCCGTGGCTGAGAGCCCCCCAGAGCAGGGCACGTGCTTGGATCGGCCGTGTCCCTGGTACGACATGGCAGAAGAAGCTCAAAGAGGAAGGACCTCTCTGGGCAGGATGATGGGGGCCAGCGGGGAAGGGAGCAGAGGCAGGGGGTTGGGGGTCCTGCCACCCCGTGTCTGGCCCACAGCGTCCTGAAACCCACCCCCTCCCAGAGTACGGTTGTGCGTGTGCTCGAGGATCCTTCTTTGGTTGGGTTTGGGGGTTGGTGTTTGGGCCACACCCAGTGATGCTCAGGGGGCCACCCCCAACTCTGTACTCAGGGATCACTCTGGCGGTGCTCGGGGGACCCTAGGGGATGCCGGGGATCGAACCCGGGTCAGTTGTGCAAAGCAAGTGCCCTCCCCGCTGGACTATTACTTCAACCCCTACACGAGGACTCTCAACGTCTCCTCCTGTCGGGAAAGCGCTGTGTATGTCTCGGAATGTAGGGATCTAGGGATCAGGAAACCGACTGGCATGGGCGCCCTCCCGAGTTCCCGCGGCAGGGGCCCAGCTGCACCCTTGTCCTGGCGGGCGGGGCCCGAACCTGCAGGGGCCTGACATACAGGTTTCCCCGACAGCTGTCTCGATGCAGAACCTGTCCCAGTGGGTCAGTTAGGAATGAAAAGCCAATGAGAGACAAGGTGTGTGTTATGTGTGTGTGCACGCCTGCATGCATATGTTCACGTGTGCATATACTTGTGTACGTTTGTATCTGCATGTTGGAGACACCAGCTGCACATACACGCTTGAATGTCTATGCATATATGTGGGCATGCATGCACGCGTGATCTGCATGCATCCTTGCACACACACACATGTGCAGACATCTATGCAGGGACATGCCTAGACAGGTGAGCAGAGTGACCTGCGTGTGTGTGTGCGTGTGCAGACGTATTACGGGCATGTCTGCGTGCGAACCCAACGACGTTGAAGGCGCCCGTCAGTTGTTTAATTTGGCTGTGTAAGGGCGAAACCGATGCCATGACAGGCGGCAGAAATGAGAAAAATCAGCGGCCTCAGGTTCGGTTCCTGGAACTGAAACGTTTCAGTTTCCCAGCCATGAAACAATGTATCACTGGCCAACCGGAACCCACCAGGGAAAGTTCCTGGGCTCAGCAAGAGGGCTCAATCAATCAATCCTCACAATGCCCCAGAAGTTGCTTTTTTTGTTAACCCTAAAAGAATGAGTGGTCTATGCAATCATAAAATTGTGGGCTACTGGAAATTATTGTTTAAAAGTTGCCTGACCACTGTTGCCCTAGACACTTGCCAAAACGCCTTTGTTTGGCAACTCAGTAAGATTTCTTCTGAAACAATGAGGTATGAACTGCCTATGTAATCAAACCCTATAGGAACTGTTTGCTGCCGGAAGTCGCTATCAAGAGACCACTCTGTGGGTGAGGGAGTTGACCCCCGTGCACTGGAATCAAGCTCCTACTGCTTTTGCGTTATCGAGTTAGTGTCTTCACAGGTGGAAGAAAATCCACCTTTCCCACCCGCACTCGACTGCAAAGGTTCGGCGAGCTTGTGGTCCCCGGATGTACAGATGCAGGCGCAGACGCGGGCTCTGATGCAGGGCGGGGGGGCGGAGGCGGGCCTCACCTTGAAGCTCTCCTCCTCCTCCTGGTACACGGGCACCATGCTGGTCATGGCCGCGATGAACTCGTTGGCCGTGAGGGGCTTGCGCTCCTGCTGGCGGACCCGGCGGTCGGTGAGCGCGGCCTTGACCACCTGGACGATGTGTCCCTGGGTGAAGCCGTCGGTGACCTTGGCCAGGCAGCTGATGTTCAAGGCCCCCGTGAGGACGCCCCCGTGGCGCTGGATGATCTCTTTCCACAGGACTGTGGGTGGGTGTGAGAACTGCGTCAGCCCTTCTGCGGGGCCCATGGTCCCGTCTCCCCGCTCCAGAGGGGCCCGTCTGCTCTGCTGCCGTCCAGAGGGGCGAGGCCTTCCTGCGGGCCCCCTCCCCGTGCCCCGGCTCGGTGACGCCCAGGGCAGCAGAGTGTCCCTGTGGCACTGCTAAAGAGGCCACATGTCAACTGAGACTGGATGTTCCCAGGTGGAGGGGATGCTCTCACACTCTCCACAGGCGCTGGCCGGCTGGCAGCAGCTCTCGGGCCTCTGCTGCTGCTGCTGCTGCTTCTGCAGGGAACTGGGATTTCCCCGTTTCGGCAGCTACTGCCGGGCTGTCCCAGAGACGCTGTTCCCCAGTAGCTGCCGACATGTGCGGGGCAGGGGGCGGGGGCAATGTCCAAGCCTCATAGCTAAGGGTCAAGGACCACTGAGACACCCAGAGCCCAAGGACAAAGGCTGAATGGATCGGAACCCAGAGGGACAGAGTGGACGTCAGCCAGGGGCACTGTCCACTCTGTAAGGGGAGGATGGGGAGAGCGACACTGTGGCCGTGCCCAGCGCTCAGGGGCCGGAATCGGGAAGGAGCCTGAGTGCCCCCCAGAGGGCCTGGGACTCGGGGCTGAGGGACATCACCTTTCGGAGACCTTGACCCCTGTGCAGGGTCCCCCCAGGGGTGCTCCTGGGCCCTGGGGAGAGTCTCCAGGGAGGGCTGAGCCCGCCTGTCCCTTGGGCCTTGATTAGCATTGAGTCACCTGCGTCCTCCTGCTCCTTCCCGAGGGCTGACCTCGGCCCCCCTCGAGGTTCCCTGTGCCAGGCGTGGCACCGAGTGCCGGGGCCAAGGGCGGCGCTGGCTTCTGCGATCACTCTGTGACCAGCCACGCCCGAGGTTCTCGACACCCACTCAGATAGCACAGGACGCAGACGCTACCACGTTCCTGACGGGATTGTGGGCGGGCAGGGCGCTCTGCGTCTGCAGCTAACTGCCCCGAGAGACGTCAGAACCTACCGAGGGTGGGAACCCCCGAGCCCAACGCCTTCATCTGGCGCCTAGTGAACACGCCCCATGGAGGGGCACCCCCCAGCTGGGACTCTCTGGGTTCCTTAGCCTGGAGCCTTGGCAGTGGGTGAGCTGGGGGGGACAGACCAGGCACACCAAGGCCCCACAAACCATGTTATTATTTATTTATTTATTTATTTATTTATATTTTTGCTTTTTGGGTCACACCTGGTGATGCTCAGGGGTTACTCCTGGCTCATGCACTCAGGAATCACTCCTGGTGGTGCTCAGGGGACCACATGGGATGCCGGGGATTGAACCTGGGTTGGCTGCCTGCAAGGCAAACGCTCCCCCCCCCCCCCCCCACTGTGCTATGGCTCCAGTCCTCACCCCCTACAAACTATTTTAACTTGGGATTTTACCAAAGCATTTGGGGCTGGAGCGATAGCACAGCGGGGAGGGCGTTTGCTTTGCATGAGGTGGACCTGGGTTCGGTTCCTCCGTCCCTCTCGGAGAGCCCGGCAAGCTACCGAGTATCTCGCCCACACGGCAGAGCCTGGCAAGCTCCCCGTGACGTATTCGATATGCCAAACACAGTGACTACAAGTCTCACAATTCGCTCCTCGATGAACAACGGGAGGACAGTGCTAGTGTTACCAAAGCATTTGGGTGGGCTTCTGACCTCTGAAACCTAGAATGTTCCAGAAAAGTCGGAGGAGGGGGGCGCGGATGCCAGGACCGGGTGCTGCTGGGGCCGGGCTGGTGATGGATTGGGTTATTAGTGAGCCGGAGCCCTGGGGAGACGGGCGGGGGTGGGGATGGTGGCGGCGTTGGAACGTGGACAGAAAGGAGGCCAGGGGAGGGGACAGGCGACACGGCATTAATCAACCTCGCCCGCGGGGCGTCGTGGAAGACGGTTTGAAGGAAACAGTTTGATTTGGGGACGGGTAGATATTGAATGATATTTGGCCGACCCAAGGACTGTCTCCTGCGGGGGTGGGGGGCCCAATTTTGTTTCTCGGCCCCTGAGCCCCTTCTGGACGGCGGGTTCCGGCCCTGGGAATATTCTAGCAGCTTCGGGCCTCCCCACCTGCAGAGAGATGGGTGGACGGACAGACGGGTGGACGGACAGGCAGCCCGGGTAGGGCTTGTAGCCTGGTGTCTGGGGCCGGCAGAGCCCTTCAGAATGACAGGGGGGACAGAAGCTGAGTGTCCCCCAAAGACGGTCTCCCCGGCTTGGCGAGCAGTAGGTGGGGGAGGGTCCTGGGCATGCCCTCCTGGATGGTCACCCCGGACTCAGCTCACTGGGCACGTGGGATGCCCAGGCCCGGTTCCTGAGCCCGCCGGGGTGGTCTCCAAGCATAGAGCCGAGAGTTGGCCTCAGAGAACCAAAGTTGAACCAACCGACCCTCTAGCCAACAAATCCTCCACACACCACCCCCAGACCCAGCAAGGCAGCGGGTGGGCAGGCGCCTCGGGTGGGTGGGCAGAGCATGGTGCCGGGCACGGCCCAGGGCACAGGACACCTCTGTGACTCCCCCAGGACAGGGCTCAGCCCACTGTCCGGTCACCCACCAGGAGCTGGATTTCATTTTGCTATTGGTATATTGGGGACTACGCCTGCTGGTATGCTCTGGGGGCGACGTGGTATCAGGGATGGGCCACGCCCCTCACGCCCTCTCCCTCCCCACCCGCCCAAGAGCTTTGATCTTATTCAGTTAATTTCATTTGGGGGCCACACCTGGAAGGTCAGGGATGACTCCCAGCTCTGTGCTCGGGGTTCACTCTCAGCTCTGTGCTCAGGGCTCACTACTGGCTCTGTGCTCAGGGCTGACTCCTGGCTCTCTGCTCAAGGCTGACTCCAGCTCTGTGCTCAGGGATGACTCCCAGCTTTGTGCTCAGGGCTGACTCCCGGTTCTGTGCTCAGGGCTGACTCCCGGCTCTCTGCTCAAGGCTGACTCCAGCTCTGTGCTCAGGGATGACTCCCAGCTTTGTGCTCAGGGCTGACTCCCGGTTCTGTGCTCAGGGCTGACTCCCGGCTCTGTGCTCAGGGCTGACTCTTGGAAATGCTCAGGGGACCACATGGCGTGCCAAGAATAGAACCCTGGTCAGATGCATGTAAGATAAATGCCCTCCCTGCTGTACTATTTCTCTGGCCCCAAGAGTTTTTACGTTTTTTTGCGGGGGTCACACACAGCAGTGCTCAGGGCTCACTCCCAGCTCTGCGCCCAGGGATCACTCTGGGTGGGACTCGGGGACCACATGGGATGCCGGGGCTTGAACCCGGGTCAGCCATGTGCAAGGCCTGCCAGCCGTGCTGCCTCTCCAGCCACGAGAGTCTTTGCTTTTGAAGGACTCACGGTTTTGTCAAACAAAAGGAACTCTTTAATCCGCAGTTAAGATCACGCTCAGCCCCTCCGAGTTATTAATAGCTGCCGTATCCCATTGCGAGAGCTTTAAAATGCACGAGTCCCGCGTACGCAGAGCCGGACAGTCAGAACCAGAGCTGGTGCGGGCAACCCGCCAAGGGGCAGAGGTCAGGGGCCACAGACCCGTGACCCCTCGGGGCTGCCCCTGCCCTGGAGACCGGGGGGCGGGGACTGCAGAGGTCATTCTGGCCAAGGGCACAAGGCAGGTCGGCCGGCCCTTCTGAGTCCTAGGAACCCCGTGAGCCCCACTGTCCCTTCACGCTGGTGGGACCTTGGCTGGGGTGGGGGGGTCTCGTGGATAGAGAGGCCCTCGGGTGGGAACTGGCCTTTGGGCTCTACCGGGCACACGGACAACCGACACGCCACGGCCGAAAGAGCCAGAGTGGCGGCCGCCGGGGGATGAGGGGGTGGGGGTCGCGCGCGTGGTGAGTGGCCAAGGACCTTGGAGTGGAGCACAGGGTGGGAGCAAACCCTCCCCGCTGGACATCGCTGGGCCCAAGAGTTTCCCTTTTATTTGTGGAGTTGCACCCAGCGCCTGGGCCGGAGCAGCCCGAGAGGCCGCAGAGGCCCCTGCCCGGGCTGCTGGGATGGAGGGACAGAGACCCAGGGAGGCCCCGTGACCACGCGTCCCCGGGTATCAGGACTATCCAGCTCAGCTCTCCAGAGCCGGGCAGTCCTGGGAGCCTCGCCCGTGCCCGGCTGGTGGCCGTAGCGTGTGGGGAGAGACAGTGGGCGTGGGGGCCAGGACACGCAGCCCCTTCCCACTTCTGCCTGCCCACAGAGTGGTTGCCCACCACCCTCCATCCTGGGACCCCTGGCTGGGGACAGAATCGCAGAGAAGATCAAGTGTTGGCCACGCCTACAGCAACGCAGGTGCCTGAACTTCACCTTGGGACCCGTCGCCTGCCCACCCACGGGAGCCAGAGCCTGGACAGTGACCCAGCTGTGCTGTGAATGACCGTGGAGTTGCTCAGAACTGAGTGAGGGAGCCCCGTGCCGGAGCCCTGGACATCACCTGGCCACCAGCCCATCAGTCACACAGCCACCCGGGAAGACAGTGGCCCCTCGCTCCCGCCCTCTGGCGCTGGCCCTGCCCTCTGCCCGTGTGTCCAGGATGCCAAAGACTCAGGTGGACCCAAGCTGAGCACTGGCTGTCGCTCTGCACTCCAGAGCCCTGGTCTCGGGCCACTTCTTGGAAAGGGTCCCCTTAGAAATAGCTCTCGGGGCCGAGGGTCAGGTCTGCACAGCGGGGAGGGCGCTCGTTCTGCTTGCAGGGCGCCTGGGTTCGGTCCCTGGCATCACAGCCAATCCCGAGCACTTCCCGGGGTGATCCCTGAACACAGGAGTCCGCCCCGAGCACCCCTGGGTGTAATACTCTCCCCCCTCCCAAAAAAAACAAGAAGACAGCTCAGGGCCGAGGGACGGCACAGTGGGCTGGAGTCCAGGCTCCACAAGCAGGATGTCTGGGTTCAGTCCCCCGCACCACCCTCGAGCACTGAGCCAGGAGCATCCCTGAGCATCACCAAGTGCGCCCAGAGACAAACCCAAACACGTCTCAGAAGGAAGCAGCATCTGAACGTCTCCCCTGGGACAAACATGCCAGTGCTCGTGGGGGAGCTCACGGTCAAGTGCTCGGGCTGCCGTGCAAATGGTCTGAAGCAGAGGAGATCAAACCGGCCTGGCTGAAGGTCGTGGCGCTGTGAGTGAGACAGGCCCCGAGCTGCCAATCCAGGGTCACCCGCCTGGTCATCACAGGCCCCGAGCGTTCGAACTCAGCAGGGCAGCTGTGGCCCGGAGCCCAGGCGGTGCCCACGCTCAGGACCCTCTCCTCGGCCGTGGCCCCCCGGGTCCCGGCTCCAGGTCAGCGCCCCGGGCCCTGCCGGCCAGCAGAGAGAGGTACTTGCCGTATCGGGACGCGTAGTCAGGCCGGGGCACCAGGATGATCTTCTCGTAGACCTTGCAGAAGGCCTGCAGGTCGGCGTCGAAGGGCCGCTGGGTGGTGCCCACGATCAGGATCCTGTCGTCCGGCTTCAGAAGCTTCAGGACCTTCGGAAGCTGCTTTTTCAGGCGCTTCGGGTCAATCTGGGGGAGGGCGAGAGGGGAGCGCTCACGGAGACAGCCCGGAGACGCAGAGAACTCTCCGGAAGGGGTCACGGCGTGTGGACGGCTGTCCCGTGTGTATTCATAAAATGAATAAGAAGCCTGTGGCTCTCTCTCTCTCTCTCTCTCTCTCTCTCTCTCTCTCTCGCTGGTGACCTCAGGCCGATTCCCCACCCGGGACGGCCGATGCTCAGGGTGGACGGAGGAGGAAACGAGGGCCAGGCTGGTTGGTGATCAGTCGCCGTTCATTCCATCCTCCCCACGCGCCTGTCACAGTCTCTCTGAGGCCCCCGTTCCAGTCTCAGCCGGCCCCTCACTCCCGTCTCCTCCTGGCCCCCTCGCTGGTCTCTCAGTGCTCCGACTCGCTGTCCTGGTCTCTCTAGTCTCTCTCACCGCCAAACCTTGGCCCTAGCAACCACACCCAGTCCCGTAGCACAACCAACACAGGCAAGCCCCTCCGGACCTGCAGCCAGGAGCTCGCTCACGGCGAAACACCAGCCAGGGTGCGTTTCTCCTTCCCTTGGTCCAGTGGCCATTTAAACATTCGTCTTAATTCTACTTCTTAATACTATTAGCTATTCTGTGTGGACACAGTAAGACACACTGAGCTTGTAGGGAGGCCCTCCTGGGGGCATCTCGCTATAGATCTCAGGCTACAGTGCTCAGCCCCTATCTGTCTTTCCTAACCCCAGCAGGGTCCCAATCTCGTCGTTACTTTCGGATCACGACAGCATCTGTCCATGACCGTGCTCTTGACTTGCAGTTAAGTATTACGGCGCTTTGGCCTGGCCCATTTTGAGTGGTGGGCACGCTGTGAGGGGCCTGCAAGGCTGGTTTTTCTGGATCCTAAATGCTGCGGGGAAGCCAAGGCCGGGCCTGCTGGCACACGGGTCAAGGCTGGACTCGGGGGTTGGGGACATTCCCCAGGGAGGAGGCAAAAGGCGCCTTGACAGTGTACTAGAAGCAGCGGCTCTGGGGCCTGCAAGTAACGGGACTGGGGCTGGTGCCAGCCCGCAGAGGCAGGTGTCGGGTGGGTGGGGCATCAAGGTGGGCGTGGCATCGGGGGTGGGCGGGGCACAGAGGTATGGGAGTGGGCGTGGCATCGGGGTGGGCGTGACACAGAGGGGCGGGGCGTCCGGTGGGTGGGGCATTAGGGAACTGGCGTGGAGCTGGGTGGGGCATCAAGGGGTGGGGCATCAGAGTGGGCGGGACATTGAGGGCGGGGCGTCCGGTGGGTGGGGCACAGAGGGGGCAGGGCAGCGGGTGAGAGAGGTATAGGAGTGGGGCATCGGGTTGGGCGTGGCCCAGGGGCGGGGCACCAGGGTGGGCGGGGCGCCAGGTGGGTGGGGCACCGAGGGGCGGGGCATAGGACTGGGCGGGGCATCGAGGGTGGGGCATCAGCGTGGGTGGGACATCGAGAGCGGGTCGTTTGGCAGGTGGGGCACCAGGGGTGGGGCATCAGGGTGTGTGAAGTGTCAAGGGGCGGGGCTTCGAGGGGCGGGGCACCTCGGTGGGCGTGGCATCGGGGTGGGCGTGGTATCAGGTGTGGGCGTGGCCTCAGAGGTGGGCGTGGTGCGGAGTGAGCGGGCATCTAGGGGCGTGGCATCAAGGTGGGCCTGGCACCGGTGGGCGGGGCATCGGGGTGGGCGGGGCATCGAGGGGCCGGCCCTTAAGGTGGGCATGGTGAGTGGAGGTCGGAGCAAAGACGGGAGCTACACCCGACAGTGCTCAGGGCTGACTCCCGGCTCTGTGCTCAGGGGTCACTCCTGGAGGGCTCAGGGGACCCTCTGGGGTGCCGGGTCCGCGCCCCGGCCAGTCGCCTGCAGGGCCAGCGGCCTCCCCGCTGCTCCCGCCGAGGGCCGAGGAAGAGGGATCTGGCCTTGGAGACGGGCCGCATCCCGGTTGCCATGGCGACGGGCGCCGCCGCTGCCAGTCCCCGGACACAGGCTCCTCGTTAGCCCGTTTGGACAACAGGCGCCCGGCTCGGGAGGGGCGGGAGAGCCGTGAGCGGCCCCCCCGGCAGGGCCTGCGCCCCGAGGACCCTCGCGCGGGACCCCGAGACCGCAGCCCCGGCACTGCGCTGTCAGCCCTGTGGTCCCTGGCGCACCCACAGCGAGCCCCGTGGCGCCCCCGCCCCACCCTTCCGTGTTGCCTCCTGCTCCGGAGCTGCTTCTGCCGGGGCCGGTGGGTGGGGGTCCCGCGGGGCCTGGGCTGGGTGCCACCGTCCTTCTCTCCGTCGCTCCCACCGCCTCGGCCGCCCTCCACCCACACCTGTGTCTGACCCACCGGGTGCTGGGCGTCCTCCCCCCGGGGGGCCAGGCCACTGTCCTGGGACGATCGGGGAGTCGGGACAGGGCAGCCCTCCCCCAGCTGCAGGGGTGTCTGGGACCCCCCAGCCCCACCCCAGCCTTTGTTTCATCTCCCGCCCCCGCTGGTGGGCAAATGGGACCCTGTCACAGCCCTAGATGTGGGGGTCCAGGCCGTGGCCCCCTCCAGCCCTGCTTTGACCGGGGCCCCGCAGAGAGCACCTCAAGGGTGCGGGGATCTCGTCCGCAGGGGCCCCACAAACCGCGAGCAGCCCGGGGTGTGCTGGCGGGGGGCTGAGGGCAGACCCTGGGCTGCTCCCTCTCCCCTGGGTGCTCAGGGTTCGAGGGTGCAGCTGTGCGGTGGCAGCGTAGAGGCAGCTGTGGGCGCCCCTTTCTGTGGCTGGAGTCTCCCGGGCTCGTACCCCGCCGCAGCCTTGCTGCTGAGGGCACTCTCAGGGGAGGGGTGCAGAGAGGCGGGAGGCGGCTGGCTCGCTGCGGTCAGCTGTCTGCCCCTGGCTAGCCTGTGGGCGCTTGGGACCCAGCCGCCAGCCTGTCTGGGTTCGGGGGGGAGTCAGGCCAGGTGGGGGACAGAAGGCGGAGCCGGGTGGGTGTGCGGGGACCCTCGCAGGGACAGACGCACCCACGCATGCCTCACGCCTCCTGCCGCCAGCTCTGTCCTCACCCTTGGGGACTTGGGGGGCCGGTGGGCACAGCCGGCCCTCGCTGCTGCCACAGATGCCCAGCTTGAGGGGCGCAAGGGGGAGCCCAGGGTTGGGCAGCCCGGACCTCTGGTCAGAACCTCAGGAGCAAAGGCCGGGACTCCGCGGGGGAAGGGGAGGCAGCCTGGAGCTGCAGATCAGGCCTGGTGGGTGGGGGGTGGCAGGTCTCTGCCCTGGGTCCTCCGTGGTCCACCCAGCGGTCAGTGCCCGGCGGTCCCCAACCCCGGTGTGGTGCCGGGGCCAGCCAGCAGAGGGCGCTGGCGGCTCGGTCGGCGGTTCGGTAATGACCGCGGCTGCTCAAATGACAGTAATCAAGGCTCATTTGGGGAAGGAAAGATGGAGTTTCCCTTCTTCCTCCAAATCATCGCTACCTGCTAAAAATGATGTATAAAACATAAGGACTCCCAGTGATTAAAACCCTCATGGATTTAATCAGAAATTCGCCGTTAACCACTATTTGCTTTGGTGCAAATTGATGTGGAATAACAAGCTCGTGGAGATGCGTTTGCTTTTTAACTTGTGGGAAATTTGCTGGTGATTTGGGGGTGGGGGGATGTTGGGGGCCCCGTTGCAAGGAGCGCCAAGGAGGGACGGCAGGCGGGGCTCGCCGGGGGTGGACACGCCCAGTCTCGGCGCATGTGTCCGAGGGCTCAGGCCTCTCTGCTCACAGCAAGCCTGGTGATAGCCCGGTCCCCTCTCCCCTGGCCTGGCCTGGCCTGGCCAGCCCCGCGCCCCTGGCTGCCCTCCCAGAGTGGGGGTTAGGGGGGCTCACCGTCTTCTCCGCTTGGGGCACCTTCTTGTAGAAGGTCTTTTCGGTGTCTCCGATCCACACCACGGAGGGCTGGAACTCTCGGGCCACCTGGAGGAATAGGGATGGGCTGTCAGGGGCCTGGCCCCCGAGGACAGCAGGGCTGGACGCTTCCGGGATGGCTCTGTCTCCCGTGCACGGGGACGCGGTTCCAGCTCGGAGCCCGTGGGAAGTCCCTTCCTATCCAGGTGACCCCCCTGCATCAAGGCTTGGGAACAGACCAGGGCTGGAAGCCGTCACTGCATCTTCTCTGATCTGGCGCACTCACTAGTCAAGGCTGTTTCCCAGTAAAGAGCACCAGCCCCGTGCCCACTCTGTACCTACCCTGTGCCCACCCTGTGCCCACCGTGCTCTCCCCGTGCCCGCCAAGTGCCCGCCCTTCATTGCACCCGGCTGTGTGGCTGCATCTTTTGTGGCTGAAGTTCCCCTGGAGGGGGGCTCTGAGCCCCAACCGGTTCGCCAAGACCCCTCGGCGCATGAGCCAGGCTGGGATACGTTTGTCACCATCTGTGCTTTGTGGACAGGCGCAGAGCCAGACCATGTCCAGCTCCTGCCTACGGTGCCCTGAGCTCTGGGCTGGTGCTGCGTCAGCCCTCCTGAGGGGAGAGGGGTGGCAGGCAGCTCAGGGTCGGGGTGCTGGCCCTCAGCTCTGTGTTCCAGAACCCCCCTGGACCCAGGTGGGCTGCATGGGGACTTGGCCTTACCACTGTGTCCTCCCCCCAGGACGGATGGGCACTTCTTTGGGAGTCCTCCCTGTTCTGAGCTGCTGAGCCAAGGACCCCTGCCCCACAGAGTGACCCTGAGCCCGGCGGCGTGCGGGTGATGACCATGAGCACCGAGTGGCCGGCCAGGGGCAGCGTCCAGGCCTGGGACCCTGACACACTCAGAATGCTTGACCCAGCTCCTCCTGGGATAACCAGAGTCTCACCCCAGGGCACCCCCCCCCCCCCCACCCAGGGCACAGTGACTCAGCCCGGGTCACAGTGTGGAAAGTGCCAGAAGCAGGAGCCCATGGGCTGGGGGTGGGTACTCGCCATCCCCCACCTGCACTGGTCAATCCCCGTCTGCCTGGGTCCACCTCCTGCCCCTCCAGCTAGCCAGCATGCCCGGCTCTTGTCCCTGATTGGCCATGTCATTAGTTTACCTATCTGGGGGCGCCAGGAGGTTATTTAAGCGCCCAACGGCCAGGGCCTAGGGCGGATGGGCAGAGGCCGGCTCTTGGGAACGTTCCCAGGAGAAAAGCGACTCTAACTTTCAGCCTAAGCCCCCCACGGCCATGCCAGCCCCACCCGCCTCCCCCCACCCCGCTGCAGAGGCTTCAGA